>NW_015163121.1:104329-154379 GCF_001447785.1 Gekko japonicus
GGTTAGGTTTGGGTTGGGGGGGGGACCCCCCCTTTGGGGGGGGGGGGGAGAAGGGAGACACAGTCACCATGCTGAGAAGAATCAGGCCACAGCTTTGTTGATCACAGAGTATAAAAGGGATAGCCCTCCGTTGGTTTGATTCTTTCCTTACAGGTAGGAGTCAAACAGCTCACAGTGCAGATGCAAAGTCAGCAAGTTGGGACTTCATTTGTGTAGGATCTATTCTTGTCCTATGCTCTTTAATATCTATGCTGAACAACTGAATGAGATTGTCTTATCTCATTGGAGCTGGTTGTTATCAGTTTACCTATGTATTTCTACTATGTATTTCTTTAACTAATGGTCAGTTTTCATGAGAAGTAGTTTGCAGGGTAGGAATCATAGACCCAACCTGTAAACCAAGGCTATTTATTTATGGACCCAACCTGTAAACGGTGTTTCGGCTGCGATCTGGCTTGGCCATGCTCCCTGCTCCCAGCAGCCCTCAGTCGGGCTGCTGGAGCAAAAAGAAGCAAGGTGAGTTTCCCCGCCCCGCCCGCTCAGAGCACCCGGGGCCTTGC
Organism: Gekko japonicus; assembly: GCF_001447785.1. NCBI lineage: Eukaryota > Metazoa > Chordata > Lepidosauria > Squamata > Gekkonidae > Gekko > Gekko japonicus. The sequence goes on from NW_015163121.1 coordinate 104,890, forward strand.
TGGTGCGGGTGGGGGGGCGGCGGTGACAGCTTGATGGGGGGTGGCAGGGGCTTGATCAGGGTGGTGGTTGCAGGGCCTTGATGGGGGGCTCTTTCAAGCCGACTCCCTGCACTTAAAGGGAGTCCCTTTAAGTGCAGGGAGCTGGGAGGCCTCACACACCCGATCTCTGAGTGGAGATCGGGTGCGCAGGGCGCTTTCAAGCCGGCTCCCTGCACTTTCAAGCCGGCTCACTGCACTCAAGAGAGAAGGGAAAGGGATGGCTGCAGGTGTTGGGGCTTCTTTCCTTCTCTCTCTTTCTCTTTCTTTCCCCTTTTCTTCTTTCGTTCTCTCTCTTTTTCTTTCTTTTCCTCTTTTCCTCATTCCCTCCTTTTTTCCTTCTCTCTTTCTTTCCCTCCTTTTTCCTTCTCTTTCTTTCTTTCTTTCTTTCTTTCTTTCTTTCTTTCTTTCTCTTTCTTTCTGTCCTTTTTTCCTTCTCTCTTTCTTTCCCTCCTTCTTTCCTTCTCTTTCTTTCATTTTATTTCTTTCCCTCCCTCTTTCTTTCCATCTTTCCCTCCTTCTTTCCTCCTCTCTCTCTTTCTTTCTGTTCTTTTGTCTTCCTTCCTTCCTTCCTTCTCTCATTCTTTCCCTTTCCCTCTTTATTTCCTACTCTCCCTCTTTCTTTCCCTTTCCCTCCTTCTTTCCTTCTCTTTCTTTCCCTCCCTCCTTCCTTCCTTTCTTTCTGCGCAGATCTGCCCGTTCCCCCCCCCATAGCTAGCAATCCAAAAGAGTCCAGTGGCACCTTTAAGATGAAGGTTTATTCAGGTACAAGCTCTCCCTCCTCTGTGAGGGCAGATCTGCACTTTCAGGGGTGTGGCCTAATATGCTAATGCGTTTCTGATATTGGGTGTGGCCTATTATGCTAATGAGTTCATGCTGGGCTTTTTCTACAAAAAGAGCCCTGCTAAACAATCACAAAATCATGTAACTTTCATGTTGTCCTGATTCCTGTACGTGCAGTTCCCCTTCTGAATTAAAACTGTGGCATGCATGCAGAAGGATCTGAAACTTTCCCCCTGTGCTGTTACCCTGAACTGAAATGACATGACCCAACCAATTATGAAATCTCATTTTGAATATTCATGTCTTTGTTATTATTTATGTAGACTAATCAAATGTGTGAAATTCTTTTTGTTTCTTTTGCTGACAGGTGAAGGTCATGGTGCGCATTTGTTCTACCCTGGCCAGAGACTCTTCTGAATCCAGCTCCTTCTTAAAGGTTGATCCTCGCAAGAAGCAGATTACTCTGTATGACCCACTGTCTTGTGGAGGCCAGAACTCCTTCCAAAAGAGGAGTGGTCAGGTGCCACCTAAGATGTTTGCATTTGATGCAGTTTTCCCTCAGGATGCCTCTCAGGTAGACATTAAGTCCAACTGGCAATGCATCAGTTTTGAGACTGGTATTATTATTATTATTCCCATGATTGATATTATATAGATTTTAAAATAAACAGAAGTCAAGACAGAATTCAAGTAGTGCCAGAGCATATGCTACCATAACCACAGAGGTACCACAGAAAATAGCCTCCCCCAAGGTAACCAATCTACACTTGAACTGTAATATTTAGAACTGTATACTGCTTGGAACATAGCTATCATGCTTGGAACTTCCAGCAGTTATCTAAAATATGGAGTAGGAGGTGAAACTTAAAGTGCTTTATACCAGTGGTACTCTGCAGCTCATGGAGAGCCACATTCAGTTACCATCAATTATAAGAAATGCACAACTGCTGTATGTCCTGTGTGCCACCCCACCAAACACACACATACAATAATATAAATAATATAACATACAGCTATTTATATTAAATATATAACTATAACCTTTTAAATTAATTGAGTACCTTTCAGCACATAGAATTGTGAGGCTCTGGACAGAGAAGGGCTTGCAAGGCAAACCTACTACACAAAATAGTGTGCAAACTTTCTTTCATAACTCTATCAGCCTGAATGTTAAAAAAAAATGAATGCTTCCCTATGCTAAAAATTCCCTTCAAGTTGAACTCTAGTGTTGCAGGAAATGGCTAGACCCTCTCTCCGTGCTAACTAGCATTTAACAATGGTATGCTCCATTCTTCCAGCTCATTCAGTGGCATACACAGAACCCCTACACCTCCACAACCTTGATACAGTCATCAAGGTCAAGTTGTGTTGCGTTTAAAAAATAAAACTGTGTTTTATCTTAGGGCCATATGAATGATAAAATTATCCCAATTCTAAAGAGCTCCCTATCCCTATCACAGAGCCTTTACCTCAAGTAGGCACACAGCTTACCCATCCTTCAGTCCCTTCAGGGATGGCTGTTTCACGGTGGGACCCACAAGCCAACAACAAGCCCCACCTTGCCCACTTTCCTGGAACATAGAGCAGGGAGCTGTGCTCAGAAGAGCCATAGGTGGCATGTCGAAGGACCATATCTGGCTCCTGAGCCCCTGAGTGAATATCATTCCTTTCTACTGAAAAGTGACAGAGAAACAAAAATGACCCACTATGTGTAGTGCCATCCTTGCAGAAATGATGAGTTACGTTTAGGGTCTTAGTAGCTTGAACCACCACCGCTACCAAAGCAGATCAAATGAAAAACACAACAACAACAAAAACAACAAAAACATGCAACATGTCTGAAAGATGTGGTGAGTTCCCAGGAGAATATGGTTTTATAGTTGTTCCAGGGCTTCCAAAAATGCCTGTTTATATTACATTGCTATCTGGCCTTGGTATGCAGGTGTTGAAAATGCAATGTTAATTAACGTGCACTCTGTAATTTATCCCTTCCAAAAATAAGGAGGTGACACACTGCACCAGTAAGTAACAAGAACAGCCGCATTCAGAGTGCATTCCAGTAATATAGCCTTGAGATTGGTGAAGGCAGACACTGGCCTGAAAGATCTGAACCCTATAGGAAGTGTCACAGCATTCACACATTGGCTGTTTCTGCAGTCAAGGCTGTAACACAAGGGTTTTGCCCCTTTTTCACCTTTTCACATCAGTCTGCCGCTAGGTTCCAAATAAACCATGAGACTAAAAGGGCTGTGTCAGGTGGAAAGGCGTGGTGGGCGTCATAAAGATGCTTGGTAATACAATACATTGGGGAAAAAATGTGGGCAGGTTGGCTCATACCGGCACTGCTGGTGGGATTGTAGATATATAAACAATTTTTGGTTGAAAATTGTCGACAGGATTAAAGGCATTACTGGTTTTGAGACACCTTTCACTCCATAATCAGTACTTCTAAATCACTGGCCTGATTTGAATGCTAGAAAAGCTATTAAGGAACTGATAGCCCTTTTATTAGCCTCTGCTATACTAACGATCGTATCAAAATGGAAATATTTCATTCCCCCATCGATATTGAATTGGCATGAGAAACTTTGGGAACAATATGTTATAGGTAAAATAACAGACAATTTAACACATCTAAATTGAGACTGTTGTCAGTCCACTTTTATGGAAACTTGGTTTCCAGCTTTATAATATTTGATAGAACAGGGGGTAATTCCTGAAAAGTCTGTTTATCAAGACCTAATATATTGGCAAAAGGCTTAGAGCTTTTGTTGGCCTTTATTTGGAGTTTAATTTTTAAAATTAAAGCGGTATAAGGTCACTTTATCATATTGATTTGATCCTTACTTTTTTTGCTTTACTTTATTGTAAAATTCTTGCTGGACTTCTTTGGAACTCTATGTATGGTTTGATATAATGGTTGTGTTATGTATTGACTTGAATGTAAATACTGACATGCGAATCGCCTCATTGAAACTTAATGTTAAGCTTCAGCCTGGGCTAGGATCCTAATGTAACCAATAGGAGTCCTAGCCCAGGGAGTGTCTACCAATCACGTTGCACAGCGGGACCGCTTGTGATTGGGCATTGTATCTTCAACCTCATAGGTTGTTATCTGTACAGGGGGTGTGGCTACATTAGCCGGGAGTGTTTAAATATAGACAAGCCAGTGTATTTATCGTTCTGTTCTGATCTGTGATGGGTTCTGGCTGGCGATTGTTGTACCGCAACGGAGAAGTAACTAAGCTGAAGAATAAACCGCAATTCTTATATATATAGTTGCTTAGCAATACAAATTTCCAAATGATCTCACCTATCAGCCTTCTGTATGTACTGAACACAAGACATAGGAGTAGAATTGACCCTGTGAGACCTCACAAGTGAAGTCCTATGGTAATTAGGAATAAATTTTCACCACCATGTGGGAACTCATTAAATAGCAATGTATAGAACCATTCAAAACCAGTCCAGCAATCCCATGCTAAGTTACAGAGTTGCACCTCAAACTTATTTATTTATTCAGATCATTTCTATACCATCTCATAACAAGATATGACAGTCATTAGCATTAAAAGCTACTGAACTATATAATAAAACCAACTAGTCATAGTGTCCACTAGTTTCCTCCTGGCTGTGCTCATCACTCAAGATCATAAGTGCAATCTCATTGTTGTGCTAAGGCCTAAAAAGTGTGCTGTATGATACTGAATCTAGATATAACTGAATAATGATTGCTGGGGGGAGGGGGATAAGAACACCTATTATTTTTAGTTAATGCTTTTTGAATGTATTACTTTGTATTGTTATAGTGCCATTTTATATTACTTTGTACTGTGATGTGCCGTAATGAGAGAACTGTGACCTTTTCTGTAAAACTGTCAAGTTTGCAAGTATGAAGAGCAGCCTGAAACTAGAATGCCTTAATAACTTGCTTTAGAGACATGAGGTAGAACATGGTGCAAGAACTTGCTGAGGAGTCAACATCATGAGCAGATTTTTCTTTTAGCCGGGGCCAAACAGCTTGAAGCTGTTTCATTTCCTTTCTTCCTTCAGCGAGGTATTGATTATCCTTATTCCTTACCATCACTGGGCCAGTGTTTTTTGAGGGATGTGTATGTGTATGCACACATCCCCCTCTCTCTCTCTCTCTCTCTCTCTCTCTCTCTCTCTCTCTCTCTCACACACACACACACACACACACACACACACACACACGAGTTCATTTTTAAAAAAAAATAATCATCTTGCTTTTATGACAGGCTGAAGTATGTGCGGGAACAGTAGCTGAGGTGATCCAGTCTGTGGTGAATGGTGCAGATGGATGTGTATTTTGCTTTGGGCATGCCAAACTAGGTTAGTATATTTGTTTTCATGGTCAAACAATAATATTAAAAAATGTTATGATCACCTGTATTTCAGTCTTTTCAGTATTCTGATCATGTTTGTATTTCCCACTGCCCTTGCTGTGCTCTTCAAATATCCTGCAGTGATTGGGGGGAGGGACACTCCTTTTCTTCCATTAGGGTCTTACAGAAATGATCTAAGATTGTGCTAAGGAAAGTAGCCACCTCTAAAACTGCATATGTTTGGATCCCATGGTCTTGAATTAATCTTGAAAAATGGTTCCCATTCAAAGTAATCTTTACCTGAAAGAACTGCATTCCCACTTCTCAAAGCAGTGATAACATCAAAACTACCCCATTGATAGATTTATAATTCTCAAGATAACCACTCCATGAGAACCAGTGATCTTTGCCTTTGCATTTTACATTTTGGATTTGTTACTTGTTTACTCTTTTCTTGATTTTGCAGCAATGACAGTTTGAAGCTAGTTTACAGTCCCAGTTTGGAAGGGGAGCACAAACTATTGCTAGTGGGTTTCCAGCTCCTGCCAACCTAGCAGTTCGAAAGCAAGAAATTGCAAGTAGATAAATAGGTACCACTTCAGTGGGAAGGTAACAGCGTTCCGTGCGCCTTGGTGTTTAGTCATGCCGGCCACATGACCACGGAAACGTCTTCGGACAGCGCTGGCTCTTCAGCTTTCAAACGAAGATGAGCACCGCAACCCTAGAGTCGGACTCGACTGGCTTTCGAGCAAGGGAACCTTTACCTTTTTATACTATTCCCACCTGGGCATCCTGTAGCCTTTTATTCCCTGGTGTTTGCTGTGGTCACTGCTCAGTAGGTTACTTCCTTGATGCATTTGACATACTGTGTTCCCTTCCCACTGAGGTCTGTTCTCACCGGGCTGTTAGCATTGGAATCTGTGACAGTACCAGATCAGTGCCTGGTTATACCAGCGGGTCATCTGATACAGAATAGCATTTTTATATGTCTGCTGCTTGTATTCTACAATGACTGTCTGGTCCAAGGGAACCTTTACCTTTACTTTGGAAGTAAATGCAAGCAATGGTTTGTGCTAAAGCAGAAGTCACTAAATGATTCCAGCGGCTTGAGGAGAGGAGCATATGTGTGAGCACAGGGCTAGTTCATGTAAAATGAAACCATGGAGTTGGAACTGTCCTTTTATGTCCTGCTAGGGATCCAACATTGAAAGACAGTATTTTGTAGTGATTTGAGTGTTGTACGAGGATTGGAGAAGACCCATATTTAAATCCCCACTTAGCAGTGAAGCTCATTGGATGCCCTTTCCCACTCTTTCTCAGCCAAAGGGGTGTTATAAGGGTAAAATGAAGGAGGGGAACCGACATAAGTTTCTTGGGAAAAATGTGGGAAAATATGGATAGAGAACTCTTGACTACTTTTTAACACTATTTCATTGCCACAGTAAAACAAACCACTTTATTGCAGATCGGGATTTGACCACAGGGGAAATATTTCCAATTGCACATTCTTTTCTGTGATCCATTCTTTCACCTGTTCTTTCTGCTCTGATTTTATTGACTTCTTTTCCTCCCCTCCATTCTGAACAGGGAAGTCCTACACTATGATTGGAAAGGATGATTCCATGCAGAACCTTGGCATAATCCCTTGTGCGATCTCCTGGCTTTTCAAGCTGATCAATGAACGAAAAGAGAAGACAGGTGCTCGTTTCTCAGTCCGAATCTCAGCTGTGGAAGTATGGGGTAAAGAAGAAAATCTGAGAGACTTGCTGTCAGAGGTGGCAACAGGCAGCTTACAAGATGGTCAGTCTCCAGGTGTCTACCTTTGTGAGGACCCAATTTGTGGCATGCAGGTGAATACATGGCTCTGTTGATTCACAGTGTACATCTGTTGGGGCAGTGTTTTTCCCAGGATGGCTTCAAAAATTTTTTAAAAAATCCACAAAGCATACATTCACCAACTTGTAAGTATTTATTCTCGGACACACAAGAAACTTTATGGCCTGCAGCTGCAGGGCCATCTGCTCTCCTGGCCTAAATATTTGTGCCTTTGGCATAACTTGATGCTGAGCAGGGACCTTTGTTCGCTGTAAAATGTGAAAGGATTCAGATCAAACAAATTTTGTCTCCTCCTATAATAATTTCTTCAGTGTATAACAACACACTAAAATATTTACAATATTGCACAAATAGCTTGAGGCCAGTAATATGGCTGTTTATATCTCTGTGAACTGCATTATTTATGGCCTTGGGTTAGTAATGTTGTAGGAAGTATTAATAGCTACTTATTAATTGCTGCCAAGAAGTGAATATGAGGCCTGGGGAAGCCAAGAATAATTCCTGTATTCTTCAGTCAGGAACACCCAACTGGTTCAAAAAAAAAAAAAAAAGGCTTCCTGACTAAGTTGAAAGATAGCGTGCACAAATCACAGTCGTCTAGTGATCTTTCAAAACAAACAAACAAAATGGTTCGCCCTGACCTGGATAGCCCAGGCAAGCCTGATCTTGGAAGCTAAGCAGGGTCGACTCTGGCAAGTACTTGTTGGATGGGAGACCTCCAAGGAACACCAGCAGTCAGGAGATTGGGGGCAGGCTTTATTCAGCCACCTCTCTGAATATCCTTCAGGCTCCCAGTAGGGGTCGGTCACCAGAAGTCACCATGACTTCCAGGTGCACACACACTCACATGGACATATGAAAAATACAAAAAAAAAATGGTTCCGTCATCTAGGCACCATTGCTGGGAGAAATTCCTGATAGCTTTCCTGTTGGTAGAATTGCTTACTGTGCTGGACTTACAGAGACTATTGCCTCTTTGGTGCGGGATGTAACCCTGCACAGAAAGGAATGTATGAAGACTTTCAGAGGAAGCTCCTGAAATAAATGGCCAAACAGTCTTGGTTCAGGGTTTCATTGAAACTGTGGCCTCTGTAGACATGCAGTATAATAAGTCTTTGCCCTGGATAGCCCAGGCTAGCCTGATCTTGTCAGATCTTGGAAGCTAAGCAGTTGTTGGTCCTGGATAGTACTTAGATGGAAGACTACCAAGGAAGCCCAGGGTTGCTATGCAGAGGCAGGCAATGACAAACCATCTTTGGCCCCTGCCATACGGCATGGGAAAAGGCGCTTGAAGGCGCGACTTTTAAAAGCCGCGCCAACGTTGACACGGCGCGGCGGGATCCCACGGATCCCCCAGCCGCGCCGCCGTTTCTCCCCAGTGCGATCAGACGCCGGGGAGTAAACACAGAGCTGACGGCAGGCCAGCCGAACTGCGCATGTCGGAGCATGCGCAGTTCGGCTGGGAGCCCGGGATGCGCCGGCGCAAGGACGCGCCGGCGATCAGACTTCCGGGTTGAGGCGCACCAAGGAGATGAACCACCTCGGTAGGTGGTTCAACTTGATGCGCCTTATCACATGGATGGGACAGTTCGGGGACGGAAGCATCACGCTTCCCAGATGTTGTGGTGTGATCGCGGCTGTTTGAACCGCCCCCGAACTGTCCTGCTGCCGGCCCAAATTCCCTCGTGTGAACGGGACCTTTGATAGTCACTTGCCTTGAAAACCCTAGAGGACAGCACTTTCCACCACCATAATAAACCTTCACCAAAGTCTGAAAAAAGTCAAAAGTATCTCCTCATTAGGGGCAAATAATTGCCATTGCCACAGACTTCAGTTTCTTGATGACCACATGTGGCTCCCTCATCTTATCATTTGTCACTTCTCACAGACTTTGTCCATGTTCTGATATCATAATGGTTTGTGTTTCTCCAGTCCCCACCAGTAATAGCCAATGAAAAGAAATAGGGCCAAGGAAATGTAGAATATTATTGTGTCTGGATAGAAGTTCTCATAAACACTATAAAGGCAAAAGCAGCAACCATATGTTGAGTGTTACAGCCAGTTTGACAATGAAAAAGAAAGAAGCCTTTAGACCCTTTGTTGGGGAAGAGCTCATTGTATGGTCTGTTACAGTCCCGAAGCTGAGGTTATTGGAAAGAGCAAGCAAGTGTGAATTTGAGCAGGGGGAAGCCTTAATGGTAGGTAAACTGGGAGTGTCAGTGTCCAGCACCACCTGGGGGTAAGAAGCATGGAAACCAAAACAGGAAGTTCAGCATCATGGATTTGGGGTGAAGCATCTTGATTTATTTTTTTTTACAGTGAAGGCATTTCTGCATGGGAGTTCTCTTTTGCCCAAATTGTTCTGCAGAGCAGAATGTTCCCCTAATGCAGGTCATGCTGTTCTTTGGACTTAACCAACAGAAAATCACTCACCAGTGTTAAATTTCAATAAGCACATTTTATGTGCTTTGCATTCCCCGGGTTGCCTTGCAGCTTCAGAATCAAAGTGAACTTCGGGCCCCCACTGCAGAGAAAGCTGCCTTCTTCCTTGATGCCGCTATTGCCTCACGTCGAAGCAGCCAGCAAGATTGTCATGAGGAGGATCACAAGAATTCCCACATGCTCTTCACTCTGCATATCTACCAATACCGAATGGAGAAGAGTGGCAAAGGAGGAAGTAAGTCTGATTGCTTTGCCATCTGTTTCTCAACATTCCAAATTTAAATCAGTCATTATTGTTCTGATGGTAGTACAATGTAAAAGTGCCAGTTTGCATATGCAAATAGTGTATGATAATCATGGACAGTCCTGAAATGTGGATGCATGTGGATGTACCCAGTCAAATCTAGAAATCTTCTATTTAGGGGTATGTGTTGATATAGTAACTTCAAATAGTGTGGGTCTAGTGGCACCTTTAAGACCAATAAAGGTGCCACTGGTCTCAGACTTCGTTCTGCTGCTTCAGACCAACACAGCTACCCATCTGAATCTATCTTCAAATACTGTGGTTCAGGATTAGCCAAAGAATAAATCATAATGTGGCTGACTGAATAATTCTAGAAATGCTTGTTCTAGTCTCTTTCCTAATCCACTTTGGTGCAGTTGATGCAGATTGCTTGAAGGGGACAGCTGTCTCAGGCTGACCCAGCAGTTTTTCAGGTGCTACAAGGGCTAAGGGATTTCAACACCACATAAATACCCCAAATCTCCTTTGTCTGAGCTACTGACTCCCACAAGAATGAAGCTAGCTGGCTGAATACCTCCCTTCCTCTTTGTCTGCCCTGGTCCATGGATACTTGACTTGCTACCTGCCCTTCCAGATTATATCAGCTTCTTCTTTATCTTGCCACCATGTCACCTAGCCTGATCAAACCATAGTCAACTGTAAGTTGGTACTACTTCTTTGTATAAACTAATGCTAGGAAGTCCCAGAAGAAAATGCTCTTTCTAACACAGTGGGAGGATATAAGTCAGCTAATTCAGTGGCCCTAAAAAGACTTCTCTCACCACAGAGTAGTTTCGTATTCATGCTAGAAGAACCTGCAAACTTGCTGGAAGTAATCGCCTGTTTTCACTATGGAATTGTTGTCTAAGTAACTAAACAGTTCTAAAGCCCAAAAGTCTAGCAACTGCTCTCTGCTGCTTTCAGATCTGTGTGTCAGCCTTGCTTCTGTATAGGTCAAGAAAGGGAGTCTAGATAGCATGCAGTAATAATAATCATTTTAGTTGCTGTGACTTTTTGGATTGTTTGTGTTGCGGTTTATTTTCCACGATATAGGACAAGCATCACCAGTGAACATACATTGGACTCCTGTGTACATTATGTATATATATTCTATCAATATGTAGCATATACATGTACGAAACATAGTCCAAGTATTTTATGAACAGGCAATTCCATTTGCATTTCTTTTGGTAACCCTGTGACGGAGAGTAAATGGCTAAGACTTTAACCTGGTTTGAGAACTTTGAGTGAGAGGGGATTCAAATGGAATTCTTCAGTTGAGAGGGTCAGTTAGGAGTTGAGGTGTTGTAACTGGAGATCAGGCAGCTCTTTCTTAACCACTCATTTCAGTTTATTAGAACAGAACACAACACAACACAGAACAACCCCAACTTTTATACAGTTTGCAACTAGCTAAACTACACCCCTAGAACAGTGAGGTCGAATCCTAAGTGAATGCTTAGGACCAATGAGATTTGTTCTCGCTGAAAGTCAAAGTCTTCCCTGATTGGTCCATTGCACAATGGCAGCCAATCAGGCTGTTGATTTTTGGATACTGAGAGTCTATGGAGCTTGTGACTGAAGCTCAGGCTCATTCAGGCTATCCATATAATACAATATATAACATGAGGGTTGACAGTTAACAGTGAGAGAGCGAAGCAGACTGTGAGGGCATCAAGAAGGATCCTGAGTTAAGAAAGTGGGTTGCATAGCTCATCCCTATGAAGAAAGAGGGAAATAGCTCCTAATGAATGGGGGGGGGTGATCCTATCAGGGAACTAGCTCCTAGAAGATGGAGGCTGATCCCTAGCCAATGGAGAAGGAAGGAAACTGGAACTTGTGTGTTTCTGCCTTCACCAACTTTAGTGTCTGTGAGACTAATAAGCTTATGCTTATTTATGTAATCAGAGACTGCCAAGAAATCTCCTCAATTTTTAAACACCTTTCTGAATAACAGAAACAGTTACTTGTTTGTGAAAAAGTATCTGGTGTTTATTTTTATACAAAGTTATTTCATTCCCATTGCCTGTTCGCCTCATTAATCTTAAACCTGATTCCTACCTGATTATTTTCCCTGAAAGTGAAATAAAACAGTTTTAGTTTTGATTTACCGTCAGCCTCTCATGTGCCATTATCAAACAAGGACAAAAGATGGATCTCTCCTTTCAGTTCCCTAGGCTGAGTCAGCATTTACCAGTATACACTCAAACGACTGGGTGGGGCAGCCAGAGAAAAAGGAAAAAGGGGCTGCTCAGCTAAGAACAAGATAAAGGAAAATCCTGTGAGGGAGGGCGAAATCATCATACCTCCATAGCATTCACAGATAGAACTCAATTAACTAAGTATTTATTAGTTAATGACCTGCACCCTTCCATGGAAAGAGAGAATATGAATGTTCACATTAACTGGCTGACATTACATTACACATTGTGGAATACTACATCTCAGGAAAGAGAGGAGAAAGAAACACAGAACAGCAGCATTTTCTTGTTCATACATAGTTCTGCCCTTAGGCTATGATCCAGGACACCTTCATCCCTAAACCAGATGACTGTGTACAGAACGTACGTGCATCACATAAGTTATTATGATAGTTGCTCAAACATGGATGGTTGATCCTTTCCCAACCACAACTACTGTGAATTTTGTAATTGGTTCCTGTCTTATATGACTGATATATTTAGGTATTTTAAACTAGAGAAACTTCCAAGTACAAAATGTGTTAAATGAACTGGCCCGGACAGAATCACTTTAAACAAAATTATTTTTAGGTTCAAGTGGAGAATGCCCTTTGGCTTTGTTAATATTCAGAGTGGTCTGTTATTAACACTTAGGTAGATTTATCAGTTGATTGTCTTTGTTTACTCCATTTATAGTCCAACTTTCTCACTGAGACTGAAGGCATATTACAAATAAAAACAGTACAGTGAGAACAGTATAATACAACCAATGACCTTAATGTAATTCAACTAATGTGAAGCAATTAGGAATATTGAGAAACATTAAAACAAATGGAACCTAAAATGGAATGGAATTTCACAACTGAGTGGCATCCAGGGACATCCAGGAAGACAGGGACATCTAGAGTTGAGCCTTTGAGGATAATTGTTATTTTACTTAATGGGATTTTATATTTCATTTGGTAGATCATGAAAAGCTCCTAGCACCTATGCTTGTTAAAACCTATCAGAAAACCAACTCTTGTTTTGTCTTTCTCTTGTTCTCTTTTGGCAGTGTCTGGAGGCCGTAGCCGCTTACACCTCATTGACCTGGGTAGTTGTGTTAAACCCCTCAGCAAAAACCGAGAAGGAGGTTCTGGACTCTGTCTTTCATTGTCAGCACTGGGCAATGTTATCCTTGCCCTTGTCAATGGCAGCAAACACATTCCATACAAGTAAGTGGCCTCTATTTATGAGCCTATAAAGGAAAATCATTGATCACCTTTAGCCCTTTGGAGAAGGAAAAGGAAACTAGTGATGTTGATGAAGTTTGCAATAATGGCTCAAAATATGTTTGTGATGCTCAAGTGTATTGGGGTTTGAATGCAATTTCTAGGGATGGGCACGAACCAGGAAATTGGAGGTTTGTGAAGGTTCATGGTTCATGAGTTCTCACAAACCACGAACCAGGATAGACCTCCCCCGGTTCATGAACCAATTCAGGTTTGTGGGGTTTCTGATGCAGCACAGCTTGCAAAAGCAATTTAAAGGGAATGTAAGCCCCCCTGCCATTGCTGCCGCCACAGTGTGATTTGCAAGTCAACTCAGAAGACATTTAAATGCCTTCTGAGCTCACTTGTGTCACGCCACTACCACAGTGCAATTCACATGTCAACTCATTTAAATGCCTTCTGAGCTCACTGGCAAGTTGCGCCGGCATGGTTTTAAAGGGTCCCTGTTGCCTTGTCTAGCCTGCAAACTGCTCCCATGAACCCCACAAACTTTGGTGAAAACTGAACTGGTGTGTGGGTGGTTCGTAGGAGAAGCAACTGCACAAACTGAAGTTTGCGAACCATGAACTAGGCCCAGTTCGTGATGAACTTTGGTTCGTAAATTGGTTTGTGCCCATTTCTAGTCATTTCTGTGATAAATTCTCACAATATAAAATAAGACTCTACAGATGTAGCTAGCATAAGTCTTATTTTCAGTAGTATTCACAGACAGTAGTTTTAGTTATAGAACTGCAGAAATGTCTTTAAAGCTTCACAGAAGGGTAGGTAATCCCAGGGATATTCCAGAGCCTTGCAGTGCCTGAGTTTGTTTGACCAAACTGGAAGTTTCTCAGCCTAATAGTCAATGGTGCATGTAATTACTTTTAATATAGAATTTGTTAGTTATTCCCCTCAACATCTGTTTTCTTCCCCACCCACACAGATACAGTTGCTTTCAAAAGCCTCAGAGTAAGATCAAAAGAAAGCTTTCCCCCTTGGTGGTATTCCCCCCCACCCCACCCCACGCTGACAATTCAGTCAGAATTTGAGCTAGGAGGACATTATTAGGCAAAGCATCAATAGGTTGGGACCTGATTGCATAATACTGGTTAGCTAGTCTAAGCAACAGAAAAGGTTAATTTTTGAACCTCATCTTTGCAAAACTGGAGTAGATTTACTCAGGTTTGCAAATGACCACTGTGGCAAACAGGAGTCACCTTCAGTTTTTATTAGCTGGAAGAGAGGTTATCCTGTTTGTTTTCAGGTCACTAATGTGCCAGAAGCAGCAGACTCAAGTATGTTTAGGTTGATGAGCAGCTAAAAGTTTTTATGAGCCAGTAACTTCTGTGCTAATTTACAGGGCTGAATTGGTTTCAATTTTATACTTAGTAAATTGTGTGAAGAGATATGAATTAGTTACAAATGCAGTAAGGGAGAAATGTAAGCACTCCCATGGCTAGAGTGAGGTGGAAGGTGTTTGTGGGTATGGAACAGTTGATGGTAAAAGGTTTATGCAGATCTGATTACATGGTTGGCCAAAGACACATTGGTTCTCTAATGGAAAGAGTCATAAGATTTAATTTGCTGCAGCTTCAGTCCACAGGTTAAAAGAATGCACATAAATGGTTACTGTTCATATCAAGACAGTGAAGTGCCAAGATTCCAAAGCATCTCTAACATTTTTTTAAACGTAAATTATATTTAGGGTTGCCATGTCCTTCCCAGCGGGGGTGGGTGGGAAGGAGCTTTCCAGGAGTGGGGTGGGGTGGGGTGATGTCACCGCATGCAATGTCTCCGGCGTGATGACATCATGCAGAAGTGATGTCATCACGTCAGGGCTGTTGCACGACAACACTCTGGTATTTTCGGCAAATAACTATGGTGGTTTAGAGTTTTGCCCAAAATACCAGAGCATTGCCATGCAACATCCCCAGCATTATGACATCACTTTTGCATGATGTCATCACATTGAGACATCACACCAGGTTGTGTTGGCCAGTGGCAGGCAGGAGCCTGCAAAATTGGGGGATCTCCTGCTCCCACCTGGGGGCTGGCAACCCTAATTTTATTCAGATTGCATGATAATCTCATAAACAGTTCAAACAGTATAACAATTATTATTTTTTTTATTTATAGTATAACAATTATTATAACAATACCAACGTTTACCATAGACGGCAATCCCCCCCGTGGTCACCTATTTGATATTTCTATTCAAGGTGACCCCTCTAATATACACCTTATTATGACATTGTTTAACTAATATGGCTTCTGTTAAAATTATGGAACCCCACAAATTCCATCTGAAGAGCTTCTAATGCATTATAACTATATGCGATTGTTGACATTTATTTCTAGAGGATATCCTCATGAGTATATTAACAAGCTGTAATAACTATTAGATGAAATGAATTTCTTCATTGCATCGTTTGATGTCAAATATTCTAAGACCGAAAACCATTGCTCCATAAAATCAGGTTTATCTAATTACATTGTTGATACCACTGCAATGACTTCATAATTCCAGGATCTGCCTCCAAATTCTCTTGGTCCTGTCAAGTGTCTAACAGAAGAATTCATAATCCTTTGTCTAGCCCTGTGATTGATGTTGCTAATGAATTTCACCCCAGTTGCACATTTTTTGGCAGAATGCATATCGAAGTAGCTGTACAACGCTGTGCTTTTAGGACAGTGTCCCCTGCACAATATCCAGAAAGTATAGCCACTTACCGTGTGCCACTTTCCTTCTTTAATCAGTAGCACCCTGGGTATAAAATAGCCTCAGAATAACTTCTCTTCTATTTGCATACTTTTATTAATTGTCTTGGGATTTGTAGGCAGTGGCTTCAACAAGACAGAAATAATGCTGGTTGGGAAAGCAGAAATCTTGAAGGATGCTGTGCTTCCCACTTTCAGTGAGGTTCAGCTGACCTTGTTGACTCAGTTAAGTGCCTAGGGGTTATACTGGATCCATCACTACTGATGGAGAAGTGTTAATGCAGCTGCAAAAAAAAAAATGCTTTCTTCCAGTTCACTCTAGCCTGGAGAATGGATCCCTAGCTTGACTTGGCCAATCTGGCCATCTGGATCCATGGCACAGTAACATCAATACTAGACTAGTGTAACACACTCTACATAGGCCTCCTCTTGAAGGCAACTCAGAGACTAGTTCAAGGGTGGCCAAACTGTGGCTTGGGAGCCACATGTGGCTCTATCACACCTATTGTGCGGCTCCCGGCAGGGTGGCTAGGGAGGCAAAAGGGAGCCATGTCTCCCCGATCTGTCTTCCCTTCTCCAGCCATTGCTCCTCTCCCTGGGTAAGCTTGAGGAGGGGAGGGGGGAGCAGAGAAAGAAAGCAACTTTAATTTTAAATGCATTATCAAAGCCTGCCCTGGGGTGCTGCTGGCGAGAAGGCTTTTGTCTCTTTAAATCCCTTATTCAAGCCAAGCCAGTTGGCATGGGGGGGCGGGGTTGGAGAAACACGTTTAAAGTTTCTTTCTTTCCATCTCTCTCTCTCTCTCTCTCTCTCCCCCGCCCCCCTCTCCCCCTTCCTACCCCCCCATTATCAATATATGTTATTACCCCTTTTGTTTTTGGCAGTCTCATTTAATTTGCATATTTCTCAATTAAAATATGTGTGTAATATTTGTATGTGTCTTGTGGCTCTCAAGCATCTGACGTTTATTCTATGTGGCTCTTATGTTAAGCAAGTTTGGCCCCCCCTGCTCTAGTTGGTACAGAACATTGGTTATTATCAGGAGGTAGGTTTATCATGCATATTACTCCCCTTCTGCAGTCACTCAGTTGACTGCCCATCAGTTACCAAGTTCAATTTAAGGTGTTGGCTATCACATACAAATCCCTTCATGGCCTTGGTCCCTCATATCTATAGGACTGCTGCTCTTCCATGACAGGTTTGCTCATCTGTGCAGTGCCTTCTGCAGGTGCCATCCTGCAAATGATTAAAATGTACACATGCATTCTTTATTCTGGCTCCCACCTTATGGAACGACCTGCCTGATGGTCAGGGTGGCTCCCACTCTCCTGGAATTCCACAAACTATGCAAAATTGAATTACCCAAGAGGGCATTTTTATATAGATAACAGAGCTTTACTATAATAAAATGGTTCAGAATGGTTTAATAAAGCAATAGGGATTGTGGACTGTAGTATTGTGTATAGTGCATACTATCTGTTGCTGTACCCTACTTTGTAATTTCTGCATCATTTAATATATCATGTTAATACTTAGGCTTTGTTTCAGTTTTGTTTCATATTTCTGCTTGGTTTCAGATTTCTGACATCCAAATACTATTGTATTGCTTATTGGATGTCCCGTCATATTGATTGCATTGATTTACACTGTGTAATCTGCCTTGAGTCTCAGTGAGAAAGGTGGGCTATAAATAACATAAATAAATAAATACACACTGTCGTGTAGTGGATCACACTGTTACTGGCTTTGTCATTCCTTTCTCTTTCCTTTATGGAAATGGTTATTAAAACGTTACTGCCATTCTTCAGGAATTCTTCTGTTCATTGTCTTTGCAGGATTAATAAAAAACAGATTCAGGGTGTAGCAGTTTGGGGGGCTTTTTGGAAGATGCAATGATGTCTTTCATCAATGAAAACTCAGACCCTAAGATTAACAACAAACAAAACTCAAATCTTTCACCTGGATAAGTTTGGCTTTTTTGTATTACTGTGGTGATTTTAAGGGACAGTAGAAATTGTGTGTGTGTGTGTGTGTGTGTGTGTGTTAAGTGCCGTAAAGTCACTTCCGACTTAAGACAACCCTATGAAATAATGACCTCCAAAACATCCTATCGTTAACAGCCTTGCTCAGGTCTTGAAAACTGAGAGCTGTGACATCCTTTAGTGAGTCAATCCATCTTATGTTGGGTCTTCCTGTTATTCAATTTTTTTAGTCATTTTGGCAGTCCATGATATCCATAAAATTCTTTTCCAGCACCACATTTCAAATGAATCAACTTTCTTCCTGTCAGTTTTCTTTATTGTTCAACTTTCTCACCTATACATAGTAATGGGGTATGAATTACCTTCACCTTGGTTGCCAGTGACACATCTGGGGTGTGCAATATTTTTCAAATCAGAATTTTTCAGTTCAGGTCTATTGGACCTCCCAAAAATTCGGGATTCCCGAAAAATCCTGGATCGCAATACCGGTATGGTATTCATGCAATCAGCATTGCTGACAGATGACCATCTAGCCCCTGTTTAAAAACCTCCAAAGAAGGAGAGCCCACTACCTCCTGTTCCCCTGAGGAAGCCAGTTCCACTAAGGAACTGCTCTGTCAGGAAATTTTCCCTAATGTTTAGCCAAAATGTCTTTTAATTTAGTTTCATTCCATTGGTTCTGGTCTGACCTGCTGGGGCAACAATAAACAACTCCACTCCATCCTCTATACTATTTGGTCAGAGTTTGTATTACAGCTACATCTTGCCGTACTATTAGAGCAACTCCATTTCTTCCATGTTTTTCATATCCAGAGTAAAAGACTTCATAATTTTCTGACTGAAAATGTCCTAATCCAGCCACTCCCAGAATTGCAATGTTTAGATGTTCCATTTCTTGTTTTACAATTCTGAGTTTACCTTGATTCATACTTCACATATTCCCACTTCCTATTATATGTGTTGAACAGCTTTGGACTTTCCTTTTCCATCCATTCACACCAACAACTGAACATTCATCTTTGTTGCTTCTGTGCAGGCGCACATGGGATCGCATTTGCGCAGGCCTGCCATGGAGGTCCCTTTTAAAGCTCTCTAGAAGGTTTGGGGAACTCAGCCCCCTTCTTTCATGGGTCGGCTCCTTCCCACCCAGCCAACACATGACAGGGCGAGCGCTCCTTCCCTCATCTTTGCTCTCTTCTGATTGTTGCAGGTTTTTCCTTCTT
Organism: Gekko japonicus; assembly: GCF_001447785.1. Taxonomy (NCBI): domain Eukaryota; kingdom Metazoa; phylum Chordata; class Lepidosauria; order Squamata; family Gekkonidae; genus Gekko; species Gekko japonicus. The sequence goes on from NW_015163121.1 coordinate 123,967, forward strand.
GTTTTTCTCTGATTATTCACTCTTCTCTCTCTTTGCTTCTTCATCTTATTTCATTTCTGTACTAAGGGGGAATTGGAAGGAGGACTTTAGTGTAAAGTTATGGCTCTATTTAAAAAAATGTGTGAAATGCAGCCTAAAAATGGCCCAGTCAGACGATCACAACCATGCTTCCAATGTCTTGGCAAAGCCCACCTCTCAGCTTGCTCTGTTTATCTCCAAAGCTTGCATGGATCGAGTTTCCGGGCAGAAAGTAACCCTTTGGGAGAAGGCTTTAGCAGCTCCAGGCAAAGATCAGATCCCATCTAAAGAGTCAGAACCAGACAGTTTGGCTTGTATGCCCCCTCAGGGTCAGTGCCGTCAGGCTCAATATCTGAACTGGACCACTGGTGGCTCCAAAGAAATCCTCTGTGGCGCATAGTGCCTTGGAACCACCACCACAAAAGAAAAAATCAAAGTCAAAACATAAAGCTTCACTTCGCTCCTCCACCCAACTGGGTAAGGATCCATTCCCCACCTGGTGAACTCAGACCCCCCTCTCCAAATTGCAGATGATCATCATCTCCTTCATCTGATTATGAGGTCATTGAGGTCACCCATCACTCTCCCTCAGAAGCTGAAGCCCCTCTAGCTAAACAGCACCATAAGTCCTCGGGGGACTCTGTGATCCTACAGTACTGGGGACCTCCACAATAGTTCTAATGTACTCCACCCATGTACTGGCCCATGCAGTGGGAGCAACAACGAGCACCTTCTGTGAAACCAAGCTCATAGCAGCTCCGTGCCCCCCATTGGCTCCATTCACCATGGACCCGAGCACTTTGGAATCAGACAGAGAGAAGCCTCTGTCTCTGGGCGGGAACCTATTCAGTTCCCGGACAGATGATGTCCTAGACCACATGCGAAAGAATAAGATCACTTCAAGTTCCCTTCTCATCATTGGTTCACCTGCCCAGACCCACAAAGTTCACTACTTTCCAAGTCTCTCCACTCATTTACAATCTTCAGAATCCTATCAGTACCTGTCTTCCTATTTCAAATCTTCCTTATGCACTTTGCCTCCATACCTGCAGGGCAAGAAGCATCAGGGTCATCTGTGTCCTAAGCAGGGCCGTGTTTCATATCATAAGGCTTCTGACAAGGATAAGCCTCAGTCCTGACTATCTTATCCAGTTTATCCCATTATCTCCCTGTTTGGGAGTCAGTTACTTCGGACACTTGGGTTCTTAGCATTGTTCAGCAAGGATAGTTCCTTCAGTTCTGTGTTCCACCTATTGTTTGTTCTCCTGTTTCCTCCCCATCCATACCTCCCCCAGAGTTACAGCAAGAGGTGCTACAGCCTTTGAATAAAGGGGTCATTGAGACTGTTCCATTGCATGAGACCAACTCGGGTTTTTATTCTTGCTACTTCTTAGTTGATAAGAAAGACGGTGGTAAATGCCTTATTCTGGACATAAGGGCCCTTAATAAGTTCCTCATGGTTCCTAAATTTTACATGACCATGGTACAGGAGGTTATAGGCCTGTTTCATTCCCGTAACTGGTTTGCTGTTATTGATCTTTAAAATGCCTACTTTCATATCACCATACACTCCAAATCTAGGAAGTTACTTCGCTTCCAGTGCAATCAGGCTTACTACTAGTATGCTGCCCTCCCTTTTGGTTTGGCCACTGCCCCAAGGGTGTTTACTAAGTTCATGTCAGCTGTAATTGCTCACCTATGTTTAAGGGGCTGCATTGTCTAGCTCTACCTGGATGATTGGCTTTTTTCCATGTCCTCCTCAGATCTACTAACTGACCACATCTCTCTAGCTGTTTCCACCCTGACTTGCTTGGGTCTCCAGATCAATTGGGATAAATCCATTTTATACTCAACTCAGTCCATCTTATTCATTGGTGCCCTCCTAGATGGTGACAGTGGCAAGGCCTTTCTCCCACAGAGTAGGGTAAGCCTCCATACAAACCATGGCTCAGAGGTCTACCTCCAATAGATTTCAGTCTTCTAAGTCTATACAGAGCTTTCTAGGCCTCATGGCCTCTACCACTGCTGTAGTCCCCTTTGGCTGATTATTCATGAGACCCCTTCAAAATTGGTCTCTAAGTTCACCAACATTCAATCAGACCCTCCCTGGCAGAAGGTCTCCATTCCTAGTGCCATAGTCCACTCCCTAGGGTGGTGGTCATCTTGGGATAATTTACTAGCTGGCTCCCTGTTTGAGATGCCCTTTCATGACCAGATTTATATGGACACATCCCTTTCTGGTTGGGGGGCTCACTGTGGTGCCCGTAGACTCAGTGGACCTTGGTCCATTTCTGAACAGGGCATGCATATTAAACTTCTGGAACTCAGGGTAGTCTCAGTCTTCCTCCGCTGCTTTGTTTTCTTTTACAGACCTAGTCTCTGACAAAAGGGTGCTAATTGCAACACCACAACAAAGTTCTACATAAACAAGCAGGGAGATATTGGCTCTTTCCCCCTCTGTTCAGAAGCTTTCCTACTTTGGCACTGGACCATCCAACATGCTATCTCCTTGGAGGCTATCCATACCAGGATGGGAAATGGGATAGTGGATACCCTCAGCAGAGGCAACATGTCTACTCACAAATGGTCTCTCAAGACTGATACCTACTTCCCATGTTCTGCCACTGGGGACAACCTCAGGTGGACCTGTTTGCCTCCTCTTCAAACGCCAAGTGCCCTCAGCTTTGTTCAATGGCAGGGGTGGATACTCATTCCCGAGGAGACCCTTTCCAGTTGATATGGCAAGGGGCTGTATTTGACACCTTTCCTCCAGTCCCCTTGCTAGGAAAGGTCCTCACCAGCTGCATTCTGATTGCACCTTTTTGGCCAAATAGAGTGGTTCCTGTCCCTGTATCCCTGTAGCAGACCTGCTCCATATAGGACCTCTCCTGGACCACAATATCCAGTCTCTACACCTAATAGCCTGTCTGATACACGATCCCTAGAATGGTTGGATAGGGTGGCACACGTGTCATTGTCCTTTAGGCATCCTTCAACAAGGACATTTTATGCTTCAAAATGGTCAAGGTTTTCCTCCTGGGTGGCTGCCCATCCTCCATGAGTTTTGCTCACTAAATCATATGTTTGGATATTTGTTACATGTGATGGATAGTGGCCTGCCTGCTACCACATTTCAGTCTTCCATGATGCCATTGAGGGTTCTGGGGTTTTTTTGGCCACCATTTCCAAAAATTCCTCAAGGGGTTATTTAACTTACACCCATCATCACCCCTTCCAGTTCCCCAGTGGAATCTTTCATTGGTGCTCTCTGCGCTAATGTTTAAGCCCTTTGAGCCCCTCGCCACATGTGACCTGTCTTTACTTTCCTGTAAGGTAGTGTTCCTTCTGGCAATCACTTTCACCTGGAGGGTAGGAGAACTTAAGGCCTTATGACCTACCCCTCCCTTTACCAGATTTCACTAGGATAAGGTGGTTCTCCACCCTAGCCTAGACTCCATGTTTTATCTTCCTCCAAGTTTTTATCTCCCTTACATGTTTCCCAGGACATAGTCCTGCCAGTGTCTTTCCCCTCTCCCACTTATGACAAAGAACTCTGCACACTTTTGATGTTCATAGGTTGTTCTTTTTTTATTTAGACTGTACTGTATCTTTGTGGAAAGAAGACAAACCAGCCTCCTCCCAAACCATCTCACATTGGGTTGTCAAGGCTATCTGACTGGCATATTCTGCTTCTGAAGTCGATTGTCCAGTCCATCTCAGAGCTCACTTGGCCAAGTCTCAGTCTTCCTCCACTGCTTTCCTCGGCAACGTCCCATGGACAGTATCTGCAAGGCAGCCACCTGGTCCTCCCCATTGACATTCATCAAGCACTATGCAATCGATGTTGATTCTAGACGGGATGCAGTTGTGGGGAAAGCGGTCTTCAGTCCTTATTTTGCTGAGTATCCCACACCCACCTCCTGCTGGTAAATGAGCCTGCTATTCTCCTATGTGGAACTGCACAGAAGCCATGAAGATGAAAACAGAGTTGCACTTACCTGTAACTGTTGATCATGAAGTGGTCTTCTGTGCAAGCACACATTCCTCCCTCCTTTCCCCACTGTGGGATCCTTGCGCTCATGGGGTTCTTCCAAGGTGGCGAGAAGGGACTGAGGGAAGGAGTGTTTGCTTTGCCCCATCACATGTCAGCTGGGCAGGAAGGAGCTGACCTGTGAAGAGAAGGGGCTGAGTGTTCCAAACCTTCTAGGCCTGCACAACTGTGGTCCCATGTGTGTCTGCACAGATCACGCAATGAACAACAGTTACAGGTAAATGCTATTCTCTTTTCTTTCAGCTTTAGTCCAATTGCGTCATTAAGAATATTGCTACTCATACTTGTCTTCAGCTTTTCCCCAACAGCTGATTGAGTGCCATCTGATCTGGAGGTCCTGTCTTTCAGAACTATATCTTCTGTTGGTTTTGGTAGTCTCATTGTCGGGGTTTTGAGGCAAGAGGTGATCAGAAGTGGTTTACCATTGCCTTTTTCTGCACAGTACTAAGCAAGATTAGCTGAAGTGTCACTGCTATTGTCAGTGGCAGATTGTCCGCCAGGGTCACCTTCCACTACTGCTGCTGCCCAGTAGCTACCCTTCAAGGATTTCTCCGCCTCCATCACCATTGGAGCTCTCCATTTTCTTCTGCTCCTTACGGTATTGCTCTCAGCTTCACTGACAGACACAAATAGCTTGCAGTCATTTCTCTTCTTAGTGTAAAACAATATATGTAGTGTTCAGATCTTAAAGAGATATCTAACCAAAGCAGTCCTGTAGCACTTTCTGAACATCTAAGTGCGACTTTGTAAGCAATATTGCTTTTCTCGAAAAGAGCACCTACACAGTATATGTAAGTGCTAGTTCCTCACGTCATAAACCAGGGTTTATGGAAAGGAAGATAAACAGGCTGGGTTTCTAGTCCCAAACTGTTCAGGGAGCACAGCCATGGCAGAGGAAGTGCACTTTTTAGCCTGTTCCTGCAAGACCAAGTCTGATGTGATAGTCAGGAACACTGAGCTCACTGTGTTTATGAGTGTGTTCATAGTGTGTATGTTTTCCAAAGATGTGGGTAGTGATGGGTCTGGCTGTAGACTAGCAATTTAAAAGGGTAAAGATTAATCCCTATAAAGGGCTTCCGGTCGGACTAAGATGGAGGACTGAAACACTTTCGCGATTGTGCGAAGTGAGCGACGGCCGCTTTTGACAGCTTGGGCAGTTTTTAGCCCAACGCATCGCTCCCCAGTGAGGGGGGGGGACAAGCAGGCAGCAGCGCCTAAGAGGGAGTGTGAGGTTGGTGTGATCCGGCTCCCGAAGGAGCCGTTTCATGCTTTGATCTCCTCCCCCGAAGAAGGCAAGTGCCAAGCAACTCTGCAGCGGCCGTTCGAGCCGGATTACCGGTTTAAGCTCTCTACCAGCCGACCTCTTGAAGATGGGCAACAACAGTAAGTGAAAAGAAGCAATGCGAAACCCGATTTGATCGTGCTAGATAACAATAAACGTGCCGCTTACCTGAACTGTGATAAGATAAAAATTGAAACAAGCGGTTGAGCGGGAAATGACCAAACATTCCCAGAAATCCGATTCCGGCAAAGAAAATAGTTGATTGAAGGCTTTAAAACAGTAAAAAAGAACATTGTTTAACATTCCTGCGGTGGGAATTGAGATATGTGCGCAGCCGAAAACCGAAACTGACGAACTGTATCGCGGGAGGAGCAGGCCGGTGTAACGAAAAAAATACTCCGAGGTGCTGGAACAGGAAGAGGAAGCCCTGAAAGAAGGGCTGAAGCCAACAGGAAGCCAACAGGAAGAGACTCGGAGCTACAAGAGAGCAGAACCGGAAGTGAGTGTATACGAACAGACGGGACCTGGAATACGGTAACCTGACCTACTCTATACCCGAATACCATAGAGAAGTTGCGCCCGACATTTTGAGGAGGACCTGACTTTAAATTTGACTTTAAACTTCTTTTAGAGGGTTTTTAAAAGCGAAAATAGAAGGGAATGGCTGATTGAAGGCTACCCTTTAGAAGAGACTGTTTGTTTGTGAATTTGCGCACCGCAGGAAAAGCACCAAAACGGAGACCAGAAGAGGACCGAAAAGAGCTGACTCTGATCCTGACGTTAAGCCAAAAGTGAGACCAAGAACTAATTCAACACCAACTAGGCTGACACCAACCCCCAAGATGTCAAAAGAGAGGGAGAAGGATAAGAAAGAGATGTATGCTGCCATGGAGGCAATGGAGAAAAGGATGCTGGAAGCAATACAAGCTATGGGAGAACAAAGTGAAAAAAGGATGGGGGAACAGATTGAAAAGCAACTGGAGGCACAAATGGCAAAGCAGACTCAGATTCATCTGAAACAACTTGAAGAGGTTCAGGAGAAGAACATAGCGGCAATTAAAGATTTGGTCACTACTGAGATAACTTCAATCAAGCAAGAAATAGAAGGAGTCAAAAAGGAGATTCAGGCTAATGCAACCAAAACTACGGAAGTGGAAGAGAAGATGCAACAAGTGGAAGAAAAACAGGATTCTTTGACTCAGCAATTTAGAAGATCAGAAACAATGATGGAGTTCAGAAGGATGCAAACCCATCTGAGATTCAGGGGCATTAAAGAGAAGGAAAATGAAGATATAAGAGATGAAATGATGAAGGCAATAACATCATATTTGGAAGAAGATGAAGGGACAATGGACTCTGATTTTGATTTGATATACAGAGTGAACTCCAGAATTGCAGAAAAGAAAAATTTACCAAGAGATGTTATTGTACAATTTGTAACAAGAACAACTACAGAAGATATTTTTAAGAAACAATTCACCGTCCCTTTTGAAATGGAAGGAAACAAGATTATGGTGATGAGAGAACTCCCCCGAGCAGTACTGCAAGACAGAAAAAGGTATAAGCCTTTGGTGGATAAACTGAGGACTTTGAATATTAGGTACAGATGGGAAATTCCACAAGGCTTATCCTTTACTTACAAAGGTGGGAGAGTCCAGATCAGGTCGGTGACGGATTTTTATAAATTTAAGGCGGACAATTCTGACGTCTTTGGAGAACTTTAAATTAAGAATCTACAATGGATTACAAATTGTTGTCATGGAACGTGAATGGATTAAATTCACCTAACAAGAGGAAAAGAATCAATTATTGGATACAAAAACAAAATTGTAACTTGATATGCTTGCAAGAAACTCATATTAGAAAACTGGATGCCAAATATTTAAAAAATGTTAAATTGGGATTAGAATTTTATTCCTCGGCCTTAAATAAGAAAAAAGGTGTGGTGATATATGTGAAAAAGGATTTACAACCTAAAGAAATTTTCAAAGATTTGGAAGGAAGATATGTGGGTGTGGAAGTGATGATTCAACAGAAAAAGACACTGGTGGTCAATATATACGCACCCAATGGAGCAAAAGAAAAGTTCTTTAAGGACTTAACTGAACACCTACAAGGACAAACTTATGATCAAGTTATTTTGGCCGGAGACTTTAATGGAACTATAGATCGGCTGGATAGACAATCACAAAAAGGCAACGAAATTAGTGGAAAATTGCCAAAGAACTTTTTTGAACTAGTCAAACAGGAAAAACTAGAAGATGTGTGGAGGAAATGGAACCCAACGCAGAAAGATTTTACTTTTTATTCCAATAGACATTGCTCTTTTTCCAGAATTGATATGATTTGGATGTCAGAAGAATTGTCAATGAAAACACAAAAAATAGAAATCCTGCCTAGATGTAACTCGGATCACAACCCTGTTTTGTGGACCTCTACTGAAAGGAATAAATCCTTTCTTTGGAGAATAAATGAAGATTTGTTGGATAAAAAAGGTGTTATGGAAATGTTAAAAGAAGAAACAAAACAATATTTCCAACAAAATCTGAATAAAGAGACTTCAATACAGGTAGTGTGGGACGCTTACAAAGCTGTGATGAGAGGGATTCTCATCTCACAAAATGTGAAGCAAAAGAAGGAAAAACTTCAAAGGCAAGTGGAAGTATTGGAACAAATAGCCCAAAAAGAAAAAGAACTGAAGAAGAAACCGGGGAAAAAGAAGATTATTAGAGAACTACAGTTGCTGAAAGAACAGCTGAATGATTTTTTGAACCAAGAGCTTTATTGGAATTTAAAGAAGTTACAACAGAAATCTTTTGAAGGGGCGAATAAACCGGGGAAATATCTAGCTTGGCAACTCAAAGCAAGAAAAGAAAGAAGAATGATAACCAAAATTATAGAAGAAGGAAAAGAATTCGTTGACCCTAATGGTATAAAGAGAAGTTTCTTCAAGTATTATGCTAAATTGTTTCAAGCAAATAGAATTGATCTTGAGAAGATTGAAAGATATTTAGAAGAGATTCCACTATCCAAAATAAGCAAAGAGTTTAAAGATTTACTAAATGGGCCAATCCAAACAGAGGAAGTGAGGAAGGCAATTGAAGAAGCGAAGTTGGGGAAGGCGCCAGGGCCGGACGGATTTACCGCGAAGTTTTATAAAAAAATGAAAGAGGAACTTGTCCCGGCCCTGGAAGCTTTATCCAACGACATACGGATGTGCAAGAAAGTGCCAGACTCATGGAAAGAGGCAATCATTTCATTGATACCAAAGGAAGGCCAAGAACTAACGAATGTAAAGAACTACAGGCCAATTTCTCTCCTAAATAATGACTATAAGATCTTTGCAAAAATTATTGCAGAAAGAGTGAAAAACTACTTACAAACAGTGATTTCAGAAGATCAAGCGGGCTTTCTGCCAAAAAGACAAATTCGAGATAATGTAAGAATAGTAATGGACGCAGTGGAATACTATGAAAAGCACCCTGAAAAAGAGGTAACTTTTTTGTTTGTGGATGCGGAAAAAGCATTTGACAATCTTAATTGGAAGTTTATGTTACAGATGATGGAAAAAATTGATACGGGACAACAGTTCAGAAATTGTATTGAAGCTATCTATTCGGAACAAAGAGCTACACTGAATGTAAATAAAGAATTGACCGATAGCTTCAAGGTACAGAAAGGTACTCGGCAGGGTTGTCCCTTGTCACCGCTATTGTTCATTTGGGTGTTGGAGGTACTTTTACAAAAAATACAACAAGATCAAGAGATTAAGGGTTTGACACATAAAGGTTTTAAATATAAATACCGTGCTTTTGCAGATGACGTAATGTTTATTGTGGAAAACCCGACGGAAGAGTTACCGTTACTATTTCAAAAAATAAAAGATTTTGGAGAATTGGCAGGATTTTATGTAAACAAGAATAAAACGAAGCTTATTTGCAAAAATATGACGAAACAAAAACAAGTGGAACTACAAAATTTGGTACAATGTGAAGTGGTAAAGAAGACGAAATACTTAGGCATTGAGTTAACTGCAAAGAATATAGACTTATATAAGAACAATTATGAAAAACTATGGGCTAAGTTAACCCAAGACTTTAAGAAATGGGACAAAATGAACTTGTCACTGATGGGAAGAATTTCAGTTATAAAAATGAATGTCCTACCACGTTTGATGTTCCTGTTCCAAACAATACCAATACTTAGTAAGACAGATTTGCTGCAAAGGTGGCAACAAGAACTATCAAAGTTTGTTTGGGCAGGCAAGAAACCGAGAATTAAGATGAAAATACTTTGTGATGCCAAGGACAGAGGTGGACTACAGCTACCAAATCTCAGATTATATTATGAAGCGGTTTGTATGACCTGGTTGAAGCAATGGGTGAAATTAGAAAATGATAAGCTATTGGGGTTAGAAGGTCATGATTGTAGATTTGGTTGGCATGCATATTTATGGTATGACAAAACAAAAATGGATAGCTTTTTTAAGCATCATGTGGTAAGAAAAGCATTATTTGTGGTATGGATGAGATATAAAAAATATTTTGGTGATGTAAGGCCACTTTGGATTGTACCAGTGGAAGTGTTAACATCTTACTCAAGACGTAGAGACAAAGATTGGTTGCTGTATAAAGACATAATAAAAAAAGAGGGAACAGAATGGGTAATGAAAAAGCAGAATGAAATTGAATATGAATATGAATGGTTGAAATACATGCAGATCTCTGACCTTTTTAGGTCAGACAAAAGAAATTATGGTTTTAGAGAGGAAAAAAATGAAATGGAAAAGGTATGGGAGAGTGGAGGGGGAAAAGATATCTCTAAAATGTATAAAGTGTTGTTAAAATGGTATACAGAAGATGAGACTGTGAAAGAGCAAATGTTAAAATGGGCAATAAATATGAACAAGGAAATTGACATAGAAACCTGGGAATATTTGTGGAAAAATGCTATTAAGATATCACCCTGTACCAATGTTAGAGAGAATTGTTACAAAATGATGTATAGGTGGTATATGACCCCAAAGAAAATTGCAAATATGAACCAGAATATGTCAAATAAATGTTGGAAATGTAAAAAACATGAGGGCTCATTTTACCATATGTGGTGGACTTGTGAAAAAGCTACACTCTTTTGGACAAAAGTCCACAAAGAAATGCAAAAGCCTCCTCCTGGCTGAATGAGGGCTGGAAGCAGGGGGCGGGGCTTTGTCATGTGCCCCGCCCCCTGCACCTCACCCGGGGAAACTGTGTTCCCCCGCGTTCCCCCCCCCGAAATGACCTCTGCCTATAAATATAAACTTCTGTGGGACCCAGAATATCTCTTAAGGGGTTTTACCAAGATTCTTCAAAGTTCAAGAAGTACAGAAGTTACATTTGGGTGCCATCATATTTCTGTTCTTCTCACCTCCAACAAAATCCTCTTCTGTTACCACTCTGCCAATGTTGTTTCTCAGTTCTCCCTGGCACTTACTAGTTCTGCTTCATCATTCCCATCACAGCAGCCCAGTATGCATTAGCTGTTGCTTCTCCCAGTTTCCTTCTCCACCCCATACTTATTCATGTAACTTGGGGGGGGGCGAATGAAAGTAGGCCATTTAACTTATATGTTTAGCATTCTGTTTGTGAATTTGTTACTGTGCTAAATATACCTGCAGAACCCAATTCTGTAGTTCAAGTTTAAATACCAGCTTGAGCTTGTTATTTTGGTCCCCTCGACTAGAAAGCCTCTGTTGCTATGGGTTCTTCTCACTCCAGTGGTTATGCAACTGTCAGTAGGGAGACACGGACTCCAAAGTGTTACTGATATGAATTAAGCTATTTGTAATCTTACCCCATATGAATTACTTACTAAATGAAATCTTGTCACCATTAACTCATAGGAATTAACAGAGCAATTTAATGCAATTTACTGCACTGACTCTCTTAAAGAAAGAAATAATGAAACAATGAAACAGTTAAAACTGGTACACATATTCAGGGGAAATTTCGTTTCATGTATGAACCCTACTCAAGCCTGGTTTCAAGAGGAACAGAAAAAAAACAGTGCAAAGTGACACCTGATTTGAAGATTAAGAGATCACACTAAAGCCCAATATATACATGTACATTTAAAATGTGAACATATGTTCATTTCCCTATGCTCCTTTTCAAAGGGGAAAGGAGAAATGCAAACTGTGATATATGTCTTGGAGATAGAGAAACTGGTATGAAATTTGATGTGGATGTTACAGACACAACTCTACATTTCCTTTTCAAATGTGAGCTTGACCTCCATTTTGCAGGGAGCAAACCCATCTGCAGGTGTGAAGAAAGTCCTCTCAAATACTGTGCTTAACTCATTATCACTTTCATCCCTTGTCATCAAATGTGGATTACATGTTTTTCACTGATGAATGTGGATGATATTTTGTTTTGAAACACCATATAGTTTTTCTTCTTTGCCCCTTGGTTCTTTCTTTGCCATCAGGCAACATGTTATTCCTTCCTTATCCTGGAATGAGGCCATATTGCCTCTGGTTAAAGGAAAATTGTGCATCAAAATTACATGCCCACCACCCCTTCCAGCATCCACATTTGCATACCTTTATATAGATAAGTATTGTTGGTGCATATTTGCCTAGTTATTTACTTATTTGTTTGAGAAGGTGTTGTCAGTGGTAGGTAATCAGTTTTCTGTTCCTAAAGCTGGAACAACTAATAGCCAATTCATTATCAGCTCTGGAGTTCAGTCACCCTGTCAAAAATGGTATGTGAGATGTTGCTGTTCTCTCCTGATAAAACTATGAAAACTGTTATAAGCTGGAGCCACAGATTTGAATGCAGCCTAAATCTGCATGGCGTCATGGCATCCTTTTATGTTTCTCTTGCAGTTAGAATGATTTTTGTTTTGTTTTTAGGAACATGCAGTGCAAACCTATGGAGAATTACTCCAGTCTAAATCCATTGATCTTGATGGGTTTAAAATAACTCTGCATAGAGAGTAATGCTTTTTAAAATTTATATCCCATTTTTCTCCCTGATCAGGCTTTTCACATCGTTTCCCCCCTCTTCCACTTAATCCTCATAACAGCAACCCTGTGAGGGTAGTTTAGGCTGAGAAATTGTGATGGGCCTGTGGTACCCTGACAGGCTTCCATGGGCAATTGAGGGATTGTGGGAGCAGTTCATTGGCCAGACATGCTGCTGATGATTAATTAGTTGTTCAGGTGGCGACAGGGGGGATGGACTTCTGCAGCCCTGGAAACATCAATAGTGGCCCTCCGAAGTGTGATAGGCAGCTCTGGTTGCCAACCAGAAAGCTCCCATTCTGCTCTAAGCCTCTAGCTTGTAGAGGGCTGTTCGACACACTCCTTCCCCTTTTGCGCATTGTACTCTAGGATCTCCCCCCCCCAAAAAAAGCTAATCTGCGCACAACTTGAAGGGCAGGTAGAGGGGCATCCCTGTGTCAAACTAATGCACAGTTCATTTGTAAGTGGTTTTGTGCAGTTCCAGTTAATTTCAGTGGGGCTTCCATGACTGAGCTACCTTGCAGATGGAGAGCCAGTGTGGTGTGGTGGTTAAGAGCACTGGATTCTAATCTGGAGGACTGGGTTTGTTTTCCCATTGCTCCACATGAAGCCATCAGGGTGACCTTGGGCCAGTCAGTTCTCTCAGAGCTCTCTCGGCCCCACCTACCTCACAGGGTCTTTGTTTTAGGGAGAAGAGGGGAAGGCAATCGTAAGCCACTTTGAGACTCCTTTGGGTAGTGAAAGGTGGGATATAAAAACCAACTCTTCTTCTTCTTTCTGCTAGCCTTGATATTGGCCTCTTCCATATGATTTTGAAATTTGTGAATAATATAGTAACAACATTGTGCTGTTTTTTCAAAGTTTGGATGATTACAGCTGTAGTCAATAATTGTATATGGATTATTTGCTAATCATTTTCTGTTAAAATTGGTTCTTATGAGTATCTTCCAGTACAAAGTTAAACCCAGTTCCTACAATGGAATATGCATCAGGCCAAAACATGATTGCATAATAATCATTTTTTTCTAACCAAGTTGAAATTTGCTTCTACTCCAGGCTCTTGATAATATCAGCTAAAGGTTTTCCTGTGATGTCTGTAAGCATTCTTGTATTTGTTTGTGGCCTGAAAAGAAGGCAGAGTGAAGAAAAACTGGATAAATGCCATTATGCAAAGCCTACAGAGTATTGGTGTGAGTTAACTGCAACAGCTGTTTTCCTTGGCAGTGTGTGTCAGTGTGCAGAAGAAAAGCTGCACCAAAAATGCCTTCCACTACTATACTGGCAGATTCCTCCTGCATCGATTCACAGCTGTTATTCTATACTTCTTCTAGGTTGCTGTAGACTTGCAGGTGCCAGAACACTTGTTCATGTTTGCATCTATCTCATGAAAAGAAGCACAAAGCTTTCTCTCAATAAGCTGTTTACAGAATCTGTTTGCAAAAGAAACATTCGGCCTGTTTAAAGGGATTCCCAGCCATCAAACAAAAACAGGCCCAAGGATTTAAATGATGTAACAAACACACGGAGCTTGAGATATGGTGCCCAATCTTGACTCCACTGAGGTGGCAGCAAGCCTGTAAAGCATCTTAAATTACTGCAGTTTTATAGGATCAGCTAGGGTTGCCAAATACAGAAAACATACCGGCGGGGGAGCGTCCTGCCGGTCCGGGAGCCGTTTCCTGAAGCGCGCGCCGCCAGAACGTCACTGGAAGTGACGTCACACGCTGGGGCGGAGTTCCCCCCAGGCCCCGATTCCCCGGCGTCGGGTAACGGGCCTCCGGGGCGGGGGGAATTCCGCCCTACCGGGGGGGTTGGCAGCCCTAGGATCAGCTCTGGACATGAATGGGCACTAGATTACATCCAGTTGGGTGGCTTCATCGGCTTACATTCAAATAAAGGGTAGACCTTATGGGCATTGCCTACAACAGTGTTCTGGTGCTGCACAAGCAAGGGAGTAAAGGGGTGGACTAGTCCTTAAAGCCCCAGTCTTTCTCAGCCAGACATAAATTACTGGATGGATTATTCTAATACATTCTTGGGTTTTATAGAGAAGAACACATTTACTTAAAGAGAAAGCAAACACAGTTTATCATATAATTCTTGTACCAGGGCTCTTTTTGTAGAAAAAGCCCAGCAGGAACTCATTAGCATAATAGGCCATACCCAACAGCAGGAACTCATTAGCATATTAGACCACACCCTGACAGCACAGCTCATTCGCATATTAGGCCACACCCCCATGTTACCAGAAGTGTGGTCATCCAGCCACACCCACCTTTTGCTTCTTATTCTCTTTACCTTGTTTGTTGTCAAAACCCAGGGCTTTTTGCATGTTAGGCCACACACCCCTAATTGTAGCCAATCCTAATGAGTTTCTGCTGTTGAGTGTGGCCTATTATGCTAATGAGTTCCTGCTCAGCATGGCCAACTTGGGAGCCAGCCGGAACTCCGTTCCTGTGTGTTCCTGCCCCAAAATAGCCTTGCTTGTATCACAAAGGAGTGGTCCAGTAAATATCACATTAGCTGCTTAGCTGCAGTATATCTGCTTCTTTACCAAAAGGCAAGAGTACCCATAACCATACATCTTTATTAGTTTGTCTAAAAAGGAATGTCTACATTGCAGTCCCCTCTAATCAAACCTGCCCTGACCTGAATAGCCCAGGCTAGCCTGATTTTGTCAGATCTTGGAAGCCAAGCATGGTCGGCCCTGGCAAGTATTTGGATGGGTGACCTCCAAGAAATACCAGGGTCATGATGGGGAGGCAAGCAGTGGCAAACCACCTCTGACCACCTCTTGCCTAGAAAGCCCTATGGGGGTCACCATAAATCAGCTGTTACTTGATGGCACTTTCCATCACCACCTAATCAAACCTGCCTGTTCTGAATGAAGCATGCCCTTCTAGGTAAGTAATTCCTTTTGTCCCGTTGATCAGAATATTCTGGGGATTTGACTGCACACATGCATTTGAATCCCATAGTCCCAAGTGAGCATTCAGTTCCATCTCAGAAGTTTCATCCATTAATTTTAGTAGACTAACTCTGCGGTATCATGTAGTCATCACTCCAGGATTAAATCTGAATGGGACCAATTAAAATGAATCAATCTGTTACGTGTTCCAAATTAAACTGTTTAAAATTCAGGCCCGTTGAGAATCAAGGTGCTGTCATTGAGAACACAATGTGATCTGGAAGTCTCCCTGTGACAGATCCTCTCTGCTGACCCCTTCCCTTTCCAAGGCTTGCTAAATAATGATAGCAGCAGGAAGGGCTTGCAATGGGGCCTCCATTAGGACCAGGGGTCATTTCATAGAAAAAGAGCTAGGGGAACTCATTAGCATAACTCATTAGCATATGCCACACCCATCCATCCAAAGCCTTTTATTGGCATATAAATAAAAAAATAAAAATACAGTAATCTGAATACACACAGAGTCAAATTAAAATTGCCGAGTAACATCACAGAGTATCGCCATACAGAAAAACCTAATTCATCATATCATTTATCAGGCCGTAGGGCCATGGCACTGCAGAGAAACTTTGCTGTTATTTCAGTTATTTCTGTGTCTGTGTTATCGAGCAAGAAAAGAAGCTTAAAATCATCAGGGGACTCTAAAAAATGGCCTAATATGGGATATAGAAGATCCCGACGGGACACCAAATAGAGAGGGCACTGGAAGAGAACATGGGCAACAGTTTCAACACAATCCTTCCTACAAGGACAGCACCTGCTAGGATAGGGAATCCCTTGGAATCTGCCAGATAAAATAGCTGAAGGAAGAACATTAAATCTAGCCAAGGATATGGCTCTACGCAAATTAGGAGCTATGAGTTGGTAGAGGTATACTGCTGGAAGATTTGCATTAGGAATAATCCCCAGATGTAAGGGAGAACAGGTTCTGTTAGCCAGGCTATAAAGAGTTTGTAGCTCTGATCCCAATAATCTAGATTTTATTTTTAAAAAGGCCTCAGACTCAGAAAGCATATATAAGGATTCTAGGGACAAATTCAGGGCACTTATTTTGGCTTCGATGTAAGATAGCCATCTGGAATTATCAGATTCCGAAAGTAGTTGGTACATATAACTGAAGGGGTCAGAGTTAAAATGGACTCGTAACCAAAATTTAATCGTGTGGATCCATGCTTTAGTAGCCAGCAAGTTCTGACCACACTCCAAACACAAAGCAGCATATGGAACACACATAGGTACCCCCATGATCTTTCACAGAAAGGTAGAGTGGACTCGTTCAACTGAAATGTCCATTGAGTCAATCCAGAGAGGTACCCCATACAGTAACTGAGCTCCAGTTTTAGCATTGAAGGCTTTAAGTGCAGCTGGCACATACTGGTTACCTCGAGCAGAAAAATAGAAGCGAGAAATTGCTGCAGCACTAACTTTAGCTACATTAATAGCCATTTTACGATGGTAGGACCAAGTAGCATTGGATTGGAAATAAATGCCCAGATATTTGAAGTGCTTAACCTGTTCAAGTTTGTTGCCATTAATAATCCACTTATGAGATTTTCGGGGATAGGGGATGACTAACACCTTTGATTTTTCATAATTCAACTCCAATCTGTTAATCACGCAATATTCATGGCAACGGTTCAGTAAACGATTTAATCCAACACGAGAAGTAGATAAAAGAACCGTGTCGTCTGCATATAATAACAAGGGAATAAGAGAGGAACCAAGTCTAGGACTATGACCGTCTACTGATGACAAAAAAGGGGCAAGGTCATTTAGAAAAAGCCTCTTCTCCTGCCTCCTCCTGGCTGAATGAGGGCTGGAAGCAGGGGGCGGCCGGAAGCAGGGGGCGGGGCTTCGTCATGTGCCCTGCCCCCTGCACCTCACCCGGGGGAACTGCGTTCCCCCGCGTTCTCCCCGAAATGACCTCTGATTAGGACCTAGACATTTTCATAACTAGCTAGCTTTGCTGTCTGTCTGAAACCATGGGAGGCTTCATCACCACCGGTTAAGCCTGAGACAGGGAGAAGAGAGTCGAAAGAGGGCTTAATGGTGGTGAATCTGTTTGTTAGTTAGTTTGCTTCATTTATAGCCTGCCTTTCTTGCTGAGACTCAAGGCAGATTGGGAAAAATAAAAAACAATTGAATCAGACAGCACAAGACATCTAATAAAAAGGCAGTTGGACCACGATTACAAAATTGGGAAATGATGCAAACGAAAATGTGGGTTGCAAAGGCAGAAGACAATGCACTAAAAGGAAGGTGATACATACAATAAGCAGTGCAATAGATTAGACTAAAATACTATTTCCTTGTTTAAAAAAACAACCTCCAGAGCCGTTCCATTATACAACAGTAACCCTTTAATAAAAATGATCTCCTTAACAGTTCTGTTTTGCTCATTCTGTTAAATGATACAAGTGTAGAGCCTTCCTGACCTCCTCAGGCAGGCTGTTCTGAGCCACCACAGAGAATATGCATGAACAGGCTGTTGCCGATCTTTCCAATTTGCAGAGTGGCATCTTCCAAAGGCTTTGCGCAGGTGAGCAAAGCTGTCTTGGCAGAGCATAGCAGAAGAGGCAAGTATATTACTCCAAGTCTATTTAGGGCTCTGTAAATTATTACCAGAACCTTGAATTGAAATGGTAACTGATCAGCAGTCAATGGAGTGACTGCAGAATGGGTATGAAACACATGCTCCACCTCAATCCCAATATAAGATGAACTGTAGAGTTTTGTGCCAACTGGTGTTTCCCCACTGACTTTAAGGGAAGATCCATGTAGAGCTCATTGTAATCTTACATTTTGGTTCATTATAAGTGGGGCTCATACTCCAGAGCATGGCTCTGATTTGGCCTTGGAATGGGCAGGTTCAAACCCTGGGAGTTTGCTTTTGGAACTGCTCAAAACCAGGGTTTATCCCCACCCCTATGGCTGTCCTACCCACTAAAATGAATAAAAAATCCTGTATGCAAAGGAACTCTAAGTATAAACTGCAAAAATCTTGGCCTTATGGCATGTCCTTCTGAATAAAGAGTCCATTGTTGACTGAATATAGAATTCTGAAATATGCAGAGGTCATTTCGGGGGGGAACGTGGGGGATCGCAGTTCCCCTGAGTGAGGTGCAGGGGGGCGGGGCACATGACGAAGCCCCGCCCCCTGCTTCCGGCCACCCTGCTTCCAGCCCTCATTCAGCCAGGAGGAGGCAGGAGAAGAGGGAGGGTAAGTTGCTTCCTCTCCTCACCCCTGCCTGCCTGGGGCCAGGGAGGGCCTTGGCGGGGCTTCCTCGCACTCCCGCTGGCCTTGCAGGTCCACCGCCGGGCCCCTGATGTCAGGGTGTGTGGCATATGCTAATGAGTTATGCTAATGAGTTCCCCTAGCTCTTTTTCTACGAAATGACCCCTGGAAATATGTAAAAGCTACTTTTTAGAGAAATGAAGATCACATTCTGTCATTCACTAAGTTTTATAGAACTTACTTAATTCAGAAGTGGGAAGATTTTACTAAGATACATGTAGTAATTGATGCTGCTGCTTTGTTTCTCTAAATGCATTCAAATCTACATTACCATTATATTTTCTGTGTCTGATTTCTAAGATGAATGTGTCTCTTCTGTCCTCAAATGAATACTCATTTGCACAAATTTTAGATACTGGTTTACAGAGTTCTGTGTTAAAAAAAAATGATGCTGGTTGCTAGGCAGCCATGGTAATAATTCATGGTAATGCTGTTTTGGAAATAATCATTTTATACAGTGCAATGACTATTGGAATGCAAGAGATATGTTTAGAAAAGTGTTAGAATATATGAATCCTAATCTAAATAATACCAGTTTAAAATTTTAATTTTTTTAGTTCATAAATCTTTCTTGTATAGTTGCTTTTGAATCCTGTAGCATTCCATAATTTGGGTATCTATTACTGACTAGTAGTATCATGCAGCTTGATTAATAGTGTTAAGGGCGGCAGCGACATGCATTTGTTTGAGCAAATGTGTTTAAAAATGGCAGGGGTATTTCACCTTATGTTGACTTTCCATGTAAAAATGAATTATGGCCCCGTTCACACGACGAATTTGCCGCGGGAGAGCCGGGCGGATTATCCATGCGCGATCACACCGCCACATCTGGCAAGTGTAGTGAACCCGTGGCTTCCCTCCGAAAACCCGCAGTTAAAAAGTACCTGCAAACAAGTACTAGCAACTGGTTTGCCACAGGCTGCTGATGGACTCCGTTGGTGTGATCGTGCTGGTGCGTGGCTATTCCCTCCAGCCGTCGTCTTTGCCGCGGGCACCAACTGACAAAACCCCGCTGCGTCTGATTGCTTAATTGTGGACCAAACTGCGATGGCGCAAATAGCCATGCCTCCCCCCGGTGTTATCCGGCTTGTGTGGCCAGGGCCTATATCATTTCAGACAGAGGACTGCTTCACACCAGCCAATTTCCATAGGGTTCTCACTTCCATGTAGAAAAACTACAACATGTGACAAACACAAATATATTTGATTGTTGGAGGTAGGGAAAAGTTAATACATCTATGAACCGTTAGACTGGGGAGCCTTTTTAATGTATTGCCATTTGAGTATTTCTAAATTAGAGGAGCCCAGATTGGCATGCAGGCAGCAGTTCTGAAATAAGGATTTTAAATGTCCCAGTTAAATTAATCTGCTCTCTTCCTGATAGTTTGCTGCATATTGATCAGATATTTTTTATGCTTGCACAATGGAGTTTGCCTCACACTCTGCACCTCTGATCGACCTTTAGTGTCATGTTGATTTCTTCCTACCAGGTAAGAGCTAAGTTGGAGATTCTCTATAGATCCTGTCTAAGAACTTCAGCGCTGCCTTAAAGTCAACTGAAAGCATTGTTAGTGGCTGTCTCTGGTAAGGGAGGGTATAGCAAAGAATGAGATTGTTTAAGTGGCAACAGTAGGTTGCAAAATGACATCAAAAGCATGGTCACAGAACTGCTCAGGGGCCAGCAGTACCCAGCATGAGTGGATTGTGTCATTGGCCTGTGCCGATAAACCCCTCAGCAGTGGTTACTGTTTATCAATGGTAGCCTCTTACTTAATTTAATCCCAGACCACTATCTGCAGCTAAATCACACTCTTTTTAAGTTGTAACAGTTTTTGCTGAGTTCAGTCCCTCCATTGGAGGCAGGAATTGGAGTAGACATCCTTTGTTGTGCACCTGTCATTGGTAGTTAATAAATCTATGTATATCCTTGCTAGATCAAAATATCTGCAATTGGGGAAACTCCCTGGCAGTGTTCCCTCTAAGCTGAGTTAGTGTGAGCTCACAGTTTTTTAGCCTCCGGCTCACACATTTTTGTCTTAGTTCAGGAAGAGTAAGTCCAGAGCAAACTAATTTATGCAGTAGCCAAATCGCTCACTCACAACTTTAATTCCAGTAGCTCATAAAGTAGAATTTTTGCTCACAAGACTTAGAGGGAGCATTGCTCCCTGGTGGTCAGTATGCTGCCTGAGCCATCATCCTGCCACTGTATTCCCCTCCCCTCCACTGGGTGGGGGAGATAACTGCTCTTGCTTTCTCCGTGGTGGGTCCCACCTTGTGGAATGGCCTGCCTGAGGAGGTGAGGAAAGCTCCCGCTCTCCTGGCCCTCCGCAAACTATGCAAAATTGAACTATTCAAGAGGGCTTTTCTGCACAGGTAGTAAGGCTGCACAGCACATGTTGTGGGAGGGGTCAGAGGTGGCAGGCCAATGTTCCCTCTAAGCTGTTGAGTCTTGTGAGCAAAAATACTACTTTATGAGCTACTGGCATTAATGTTGTGAGTGAGCGCTTTGGCTACTGCATAAATTAGTTTGCTCTGGAGCTGTCCTTCCTGAGCTAAGACAAAAATCTGTGAGCTGGAGGCTACAAAACTGTTAACTAGCTCACAGTAACTCAGCTTAGAGGGAACACTGGCAGGCGCCACCACATCAGGGCATGCCAGCACTAGCTACCACCCACACACCCCTCCCCCCCCAGGAGACAGCCTCCTGTGGAAGTCCTGCACCATCCTGGGGTGCAATGCCACATCAAGGTGGAGAGACAGGACCACAGGATAGGGCCAGGGGGACCCCAATGGAGCTGGGCAACGCCACTGCCCACACCAGGGCCCTGTGGTGACCACATGGTAGTCCCTGTCGCACTGTGGCTGTCCTGACATGGGGCCCGGTACGCAGGTGGGCCCTGGCATCAAGGGCACCGCCCGGGCCAGCCATCCCATCACCAGGGGGTCATTTCCTGCCGGAGCGCCCTGGAGTGGTGCTCTGGTAGGAAGGAGCCCAGGCCTCACCCGCGGAGACACACGGGGGGGGGATTTAAATGCCTGGGTTCCCTGCCTGATCTTCTCCAGGTGCTCTGCAGCTGTGGGGCACCTGGAGAAGATCAGGCAGGGAACCCAGGCATGGCTGCCTTCCCCCCTGAGCCTCTCCACTTTTGTGAAGAGACTGGGGGGGGGAGTTAAACTCATTTGCATAACTCATTTTAAACATGCCTGCCCTTTGTCAGGGGGTGTGGTATATGCAAATGAGTTATGCAAATGAGCTCCTGCACCTCTTTTTCTAGGAAATGACCCCTGCCCATCACCAAGTGGCCCCCAGGACCATGAGCCACCTGGGTAACTGGACATCGAAGGGGGAGGCACAGTGCGCAGTGGTCAGGCATCGGCCATGGGCCACAATGCCAAGGGGCCATGAGGGTCAGGCCCAGTCTCCTGGTGAGCCCATGCCATTCACCCATGTCTGTGGCCTCAGGAGTGGTGGTTAGGAGGACCATGGGGTCTGCGGGTGGGGATGGTGCTGCTGCTGTAGAGGAGACAGGTATGAGGCAGTAAAGACCCCCCCTCCAGCCCCTGATGTTAGGACAGCGGTGCCAGCCCCCCTATGCTCACACACCCAGCCCCTCTCTGCCACGTGTATGTCCATCTTCCCTTGCTGTCAGGGGGCCTGCAGGGACCTGGGGCAGGGCAGGGCCCCAGGGCCCCTGTGCTCCTACCTGCCACCCCATGGCAACTTGCAACGACACCCCTTAGGGGGACACTGTACCTCTTAGAGGCGTGCCCCATGCCCCACCCCTGACACACACTCACCTGCTGAGGATCCTGCTGCTCCACCCGAGGACAAGGAGGAGGTGGCCAGGACATGTGGCCCTCGCCCATGCTGGGGGCGCTGACGATGACGGGTGCCTGTGATCACAAAACATGAGGCCAGGAGGGGGTAATGATACTGTGGTCCACCAGGGGCCCGGCGGGTGAATGGGCACTGGGGTGGCCACAGTGAGTATGGGAAGCTGTCAAGGTGTGACCAGTGCTCCCTGCTGTCTGGCTGCCCACCTGTTGCTCAGTTGCCCAATTCCCTGGCCATGGGCCACCCACCAACTGGGCCTGTGCTGGCAGGCAGCTCTACTCCCCCCATCCACCAGGGGGGCCGCCACCATATGCCTCAATGGCTGGCAAGCCTTGGGGAAAGGGGGGAAAGGGGGGATGCACACATGGGGCATAGGCACACACGTGGCGGAAGCTAGGGGACTCTTGGGCCCACAGCACCCACTCCCACCATGTCACTGGGTACCCATGCCATGTGTGCTTGGAGCACACATGGCCACTGGAATGCTGCCTAGGGTCTGGATCCATATCCTCCCCCCCCACAGTGCCCAGACCAAAGGGCCATCTGGCAGGCTGCACCCCTGCGTGGCCACACCATTAGACATCTGCGGTAATGGGACCCCTGGGGTACTCAACCAGGACACGACGTTCCTCCCATGCAGGCTGGCCCCCCTGCTCCCACAAGAGCAGAAGCAGGGTGAAGCGAGGGGACCTGGACCTCACAGGGGGGATGCCCTGCCAGCCCTCCAGGGCATTGTAGAACAGGTCCTTTTCACATTTGAACTTGGCCCTGCACTGGGAGGCCATGCGGGTAAAGCCAGCCCTGGTCAAGACCTCAGCCACCCCCTGGAAGAGGGTCATGGTCTCCAGGGCAGGCGATGCGGGGCTTGCGACCCTCCGGGGCCCGCCACCACCACCCCATCCCAGGGGCCGTGCTGGGGCCATGTTACTGTTTCCGCACTGCCCTGCAGGCACGCCGCCGCTCCCCCGTGCCAGGGCCTGGACCATGCCCACAGTGGGGCCTGCCCCCTGCCAGCACCATTGGGGGGGCAGGCTGTGACCATCCCTCTGGCCCCCACATGGGTTAGCCAGGAGGACAGGCAGCCCATGTGTCTTTTCCTGATATCAGTGCTGTTTCCATATCCGTGGCCCTTTTTGGCTGTCACCTCACATCAGGTCATCCTGGCTAATGGCCTGCTCAGGGGGCGTTACACGTTGTGCCTGTTGGACTCGCAATCCTGTGTGGTCCCAGCCCTCCCCCCTTCAGGAGCCCATGTCTCTCTGTGTGTGTTCTCCACCACAGGCACATGGATTTTCAGGGTCTACTGATGTTCTGATGTGGCCCATGTGTGTTTTAACTTCTGATCCCACCCCCGGCCCTGTGGGGTTACCTGGCACGAACTCTCCGGCATCCATCCCCTTATGGATGTGCGAGTTCTGGAAGATTTGTGCATCATGAAACTTCCCACTGTTGCCCACACAGACATCGATGAATCTCCCAGAGTGGTCCATGGTACCCTTAAGGATGGCCGCATGTTCCTCCACAGGGATGGGTTCGCCCATGGTGGTCCCTTGCCATTCAATCACGGGCTGCAGTATGTGGACCAGCCAGCTGAAGGTCGCCCTGGTCATCCTGAAATTCTTGAGCCACTGCTCATCCTCCCACACTCTCATAACGTAGGTATTCCACCACTGTGTGGACCGGGGGTACACCCACCAGCAGCATGGGGTGCTGTCTTCTGCTAACCTCAATAGGGTGGCCGTATCCCGGGGGTGCCTGGCTAGGTAGTTCTTCCGTCTGGCTGCTCGATGGGCCTGATGGTGATGGTGGATGGCTGCCCTCCTGGCGTGAAATCTGTGGATTCTGTCCTGATGGTCATCTAGGAGTACCAAGCATAGTCATATGCCAAGCAGGAGGACTGCGGAAAGCGCTTCCAGGGACTCCATGGTTACTGGTCCCAGTGCAATGCTCGACATGTGGAGGGATCAACCAGTTTGCAGCTGGGACTGCTTCTGCACTTGTCCGCTTATGCGCATGCGCGAGAGGGCGCCCACCGTCACCAAGCGACTCCTACTGCTACTGGGGGATGGCGATGGCATCCCAAACATTGGACCACTGCCTCAGCTGTTGGTGCTGACCAACAGCGATGGTGGTGTCTCATCCCTATGACGTCACTCCCTAGAGGATCCACGCCTATGCTTGATCTCTTCTGGCCGAACTTAGATGATCTCCTGACTAGAGTCCCCGCTGGTTATTACCCCTATCTCGGGATTTGATTGGATTACCGCCATATTTGGTTCTGTAATTGTTGTTGTTCACTTGTTTTAACTGATATTGTATTTAGTAATTGTTTTAAATTTTTGTTATGTTATTTAATCTTGTTTGCCACCTTGAGCCTGCTTGTCAGGCAAGGCAGGGTATAAATACAAATAATAAATAAATAATTAATATTCTGCGCATGCGCATCCATGCGTCCTCACCGGTATCCAGCTTCCGCTGCAGCTCTGTGCTGGTGCCGTGTTAATGCTGTGAACTGCCCCTCACTGGCCAGCTACAGGATGCTGCCGGCTTTGGGGGACCGGTCTGAATGCTGTGCAGTGCTCCTGAATCATGTGGCTTTTTTCTCCGCGGGATGGTGACGCGGCAACCTGCCTGTGTGGACACACCCATTGTCAGCATCTCAGCCTTTTTGCTTTGCTGAATCGTCATCTCCTGGTTGAGGTTTTTGAACGGCATGCCAGAGTCCTGTCTCAAGCAGGTGACTCTTCATTCTTTCCTTCCATATCAAGTAGTTGTCTTCTGTAAACCTATCTACTAGGTAATTGTGCTGAACACTGCAGGAAGTCGCCATCTTTGTTTTTTCTTCTTTTGCCTACCGATCTATGTATCTTTTTTCTTTCACAGCTGAAGACTCAAGCTGGGCCCAGAACCCTGTTGGCAGGTTTAGATTTGCAGTAAAGTGGAGCACAAGCTCTTTACAGCATAGAGTCAGCTTATTAAGAAGAGAACAAACTCTGTAAGAAAGAGGAGAGAGAAAGAATTAATAGCAACTCTAGAACTAGGACGGAGAGTCAGCAAAAGAGTAGAACTCAGCAAGAGTGGGAAAAACCCTAACTGAGCCAATAAAGAGACAGGAAGGAGACTTTTTGAAAATAGTAGGAAGTCCCTAATTCTACTATGCTAACTAGTTGTCCCCTCTGCTGCCCTTGCAGGATGTTGCATATTCCAACACTTTAGTAGTGGATGTTCCACAATCTGCTTCCAGGCTGGGGATGTCACTTCTTCTTTAAAGGGTCATTAACTGAGACCCAGTCAGGCACCCCCCCTTCCCCAGCAGATTTAACCAGCCAGGAAGGGCAAGGGTCATACAAGCAGGTAATAGGCCTCAAGCCAGCAAGGACCCTACTCACTTCCTCAGACTGAATAAACTGAAAAAGTATTCCAAACCACTGGACAAGTCAGCACTCTTGCATTGTTTAATCCTGTCACTGCTAATGTACAGTCGAAGTTGGTACAAATGCAAGAGATTTTATCTGCAAAGTGTTGAGCAAAATATTCACAGTGGGCTGCCAAGCTGTCCACCTCCTCTTTTAAGCCAGATCCCAACAGGCCTTTGAACACTCTGTCAGAGAACTTAGTTTTCTTATGGTTGTTTTTGGAACCATCAAAGAAATAATGCACTTCCTGTAATTGGCAAATAATAGTAAACTCCTACAAAGGCATAGAATAAGTGATTAAGATTTACTGGTGTAGTTAATGTGAATTCATATCTTTAGATACCCATTCTTGCAAAATTGACCAGCCTATAGAAAGGAAGGATGTTGAATAAATCCACGGCTAGTTCAGCACATCTGAGACAAGCGACCACAGAGACAAGCGACCACTATTCTCTTATTGCTCAGATGCATCTAGTTGGAACTCAGTTAGGCAGCAGAACTAATGCATTAACAACAACTCAGATAATCCAGCCCTGTATTCCCTCCCATTTTCCAGAGAAGTGAAGCTCAGGTTTCTGGGGGGTTTTGTGTTCTGTCTTGTAACTACACAAAATCTGCAAGTTTCACATGGGGACAACTTTTGCAATCTACTACATATAGTAATTCAGTGATTCTATAATCTTTTATAGGCAGTATTTTACAATACGCCAGGTTTTTCACAGTTTTAGCCGCATTGATCTCTTTTTGAATTCTTATCTAGGAATCCTTGCAAAAAACAGAAGGGTCTAAAAGCAGTGCATAGAATATAATTCACTTTATTTCCTCCATGGTTCAGAAATAATTCAACAGGCTTGCCTGCAAACATCTGGAATTTTTTTTCTAGAGATGCTATTAATTCTTTCATGTAGGAAGAGAGACAATACTCCCTAAACTAGAGTAACACATGTGTATGTGTAGCAGAACTTTTTCTAAACAACCCACTACCCCCAGTCTGTGCTGCTTTTGAACACTAATAAAACTTTTGATGTCACAAGAAGGATTTTTTTAAGGAACAGGACTTGCTGTTCATCTCTTGCATGCTTGTAAACAAGCTAACTGGGTAATGGCAAAGTGATTTCATACAGAAAAGCACTAGATAGCAGTTGCAGAAAAAACCGATTAAGTCTACAATACATATGGGCCTCTATTTTAGTAATGGTGAAATATTTTAACTAAGCCTTCCATTTGTTGAAATACAATGGCAAATTTTCTCCTTTAAAATATTGAGTTCCCTTTGGGGTATCACAATATTGGAAGTATGTTTACAAATTGAAACAAATTCAGAGGCGAGAAGGAAGAATGATTAAAGGTCTGGAGGGACTGATTTATTTATGAGAACTGAGTAAAAGAACTAATGGTTTCTAGATTTAGAAGAAAGAATGTCACACGAGCTTGACGACCCCTCGTCGCTGTCGCTCGATCCTACTAGCTGTTGGCTGTCAGACACTGTGCCCCACCTCCCGGAGGAACCGCAGAGGCCTCAGACTTGTGGGAGAGGAGGAGGTTACGTCACCACCCTCTGCTCTCCCTTGGCAGGTCAGACAATGCACTCTCTCTCTGCTTGTCCGCTCTCATGCTGCCTGTGCCTCATCCTCCCCGGCCTCTGCTTTCGGTCCTCTTTCATTCCCTCTTCATGTCACCTGTCTCCCTCTGGGCTCCAACCTCCACCCCTCCCCAGGGCCCCACCCCCTCCTCTTATGCCGGGATACTGAGCCGTGGGCATGGCGTCTTCCTATCTCGCTCGCTCTTGGCCCGACGGTTGTGCAGACTCTGCACTTCTCCCTCCCCAAGCTTATCTGGGCCGTGGGCGGGCTCTTGCACCAGGCCAGCGGCCCGGCGCGGTTCCCTCTTATCCTCCGGAGGCTTCCTTCCCCCTGGCCTGTCGCTCATCTGGGGTGGTGTCGTCCTGAAGATCCGTTGGCGTCTCATCGGGGCTTGGGGGACTCAGCGGCATTGGGGTCGGTCACCCCTGCCTTCCTGTGAGTGCCATGGAGGTCAGGAAAAGGGGGGTCGGGGTATTTGAGCAAAGCAAGCAAGCATGCGCACTCTAGCCTCAGTCAGGAAAGAATTAACACAAGTGAAACATGGCAGATAGCTGACATTCTGCCCCCTGAAAACTAAATCAACCCCCACCCGGAGTGGCCGGGAGACATCCCGGTTTCTCCGGGAAACGCAAAAGGTCAGGGGCCCGAATGTCCTTCACCTCCACCCATTCCCGATGCTGGGGACCCCAATGCACCCATTCCACCAGATAATACAATTGTCCACACCTCATTTTAGAGTCCAGAATGTCAGAGATCTCGTAATGTTCTTCAGCGCCAGTTCGCACGGTCTCATGAGCGCCTCCCAGACACTGTTTACAGCATTACTTGTCCTTTTATCCTGTGATTTTTGAGCTTACTTAGGAGCCTTTGATGAGGAACTTTATCAAAAGCTTTCTGGAAGTCAAGGTAAACAACATCTATTGGGTCCCCCTT
The DNA here is from genome assembly GCF_001447785.1 of Gekko japonicus. Taxonomy (NCBI): domain Eukaryota; kingdom Metazoa; phylum Chordata; class Lepidosauria; order Squamata; family Gekkonidae; genus Gekko; species Gekko japonicus. Next base: position 152,357 of record NW_015163121.1, read on the forward strand.
GTCCACATGTTTGTTCACCCCCTCAAAGAACATTAACAGGTTAGTGAGACAAGATCTTCCCTTACAGAACCCATGCTGAGTCTGCTTCAGTAGTTTTTGTTCATCAGTGCTTACTAATTCTTTCATTAATAACAGTTTCCATCAATTTACCCGGTATCAACGTCAGACTGACTGGCCTGTATTTTCCTGGATCTCCTCTGGAACCGTTTTTAAATATGGGAGTGACATTAGCTACCTTCCAGTCCTCAGGACTGGAGGCAGATTTTAATGAAAGATTACATATTTTTGTCAGGAGATCCACAAGTTCACATTTGAGTTCTTTCAGAACTCTCGGATGTATGCCATCCATACTGACATAACTGTGTTCAGGAGATCATGTAAGGAAGTTTGGTTTCAAAAGGCATGTTGATTTTATGCTGTTCTTTGTGATGTCAATTAGCTGTTGTGATGATATGGGTGTGTTTGATATAAGTGTTAATGCTGATGTGTATTAGAAGCCACTATGTGTTCATGTTGTAAGAAAACGTGTGTGTGTGTGTGTAAAATACCATCAAGCTGCAGCCAACTTATGATGATCTCATAGGGTTTTCAAGACAAGTGATTCAGCAGAGGTGAGTAGGAATGGGCATGAACTGAACCACAGAGCAAAAGTTATGATGAATTTTGCCCTGTTCGTGTTTCACAAACGGAAGTTTGTGACAGGTGCACTGTCATGAACTTCCACGAACTTTTAGAGTGGTTTATGTGGTTCATGGAGGTTTGGAGCAGAAATTGGGGTTTAAAGGGACTCCACAAGACCCTTTAAACTCCACCTTTTTGTTTCCCATGAAAGCCTCAAAAACTTCTGAGTGGCAGGGAGGCACTCCCTGCCACTCAGGTGTTTCAGGCTGTTTTCTGCAGTCCCTTTAAACTGACTGCAGAGGACAGCCCAAAAGAGCTGCACAGCCGGAAGTACCTCCCTGCAGCATAGCTGTATTTTGTGCTGTTTTGCAGTCTCTTTAAACTTTAAACTTTAAAGAGACTGCACAAGACAGTCCAAAACATCAGAGCAGTGGGGAGCAAGCTGCTTTTCAGGCTTTCTGAAAACCCCTGTATTTCAACGGGGTCTTCAGGGCCATGAAACTCATGAACCGGTTTGGTTCATGAATGAACCTCCCCATTCATAGTTCATCTATGAACCATTAACCGAACTGCATTTTCCCGGTTCATGTCAATCCCTAGAGGTGGGTGGGAAAGCATAGTCTCTTTTAAATAAATATATTTAAATGCATAACATTCTGTGGTCAGAAATCCTCCACTAATCCCTGGTTGTTTGTCCCCATCTCTTTCTGCTGTCCCTATTTTCCCTGTCCAGTTGAGCACAAAATATATGTTTAATGAAACGGGCCTATTTCTACTTGTTTATGGTCTGGTAGTGTTATCTAAAAGTCTGCTCCAGTCTCTCACAATCTATATACTTATAACAGTCTTGTGTCCTTGTACAAATTCACAACAGCAATCTGCTCCATACAATCAATCTATGGCATAGTGTGGGTCCATTTGACTTTGGCAGCAGCATCAGTATGCTTGGAAATAAGGGAGGAGACCCTGCCCAGATAGTCTAACAGAAAAGTAAATCAATGAAAGTGTCTACTTGAATGTAAGACTGAATGTAAGATTCCTACATAGGATTTGTTCCTGAGGAAAGACCAGAGGTCTGAAACATTTAGATATCTGCAGAGGTCTCATCGGGGGGGAGCGCTCCGGTACGGCGCTCCGGAAGAGAACCTCCGGGGGGGAGGGGGGCGGTCACGTGGTGAAGCCCCGCCCCCTTCTTCACACCGCCCCCTTCTTCACACCGGGAGCGGCGAGAGCAAAGGCCAGAAGACACCCCCTCTTTCTCGCTGCTCCGGAGGGCTCCGGAGCAGCGAGGAAGAGGCCCCAAACCTCCTGCTGCCTTTGCTTTCACCACTCCCAGTCCGGGAGCGGCGAGAGCAAAGGCCAGAACACCCCCCCTCTTTCTCGCTGCTCCGGAGGGCTCCGG
>NW_015163121.1:154633-154801 GCF_001447785.1 Gekko japonicus
TCCCGCTGCCTTTGCTTTTGCCGCTCCCGGTCCGGGAGCGGCGAGAGCAATGGCCAGAACACCCCCCCTTTTCTCGCTGCTCCGGAGCCCTCCGGAGCAGCGAGGAAGAGGCCCCAAACCTCCCGCTGCCTTTGCTTTCGCTGCTCCCGGTCCGGGAGCGGCGAGAGC
>NW_015163121.1:155790-155963 GCF_001447785.1 Gekko japonicus
TGGTGTCCTGGCCCCACTGCTGGACCTCCTGGTGGCCCCTGGTATTTTTGGCCACTGTGTGACACAGAGTGTTGGACTGGATGGGCCACTGGCCTGATCCAGCATTGGCTTCTCTTATGTTCTTATGTCTGGGGCAAGGGATGTTCTGTATTCTTGGTGATGGGGGGGGGGGG
>NW_015163121.1:156256-214590 GCF_001447785.1 Gekko japonicus
TGTGACGCAGAGTGTTGGACTGGATGGACCACTGGCCTGATCCAACATGGCTTCTCTTATGTTCTTTTGTCTGGGGCAGTGATGCTATGCATTCTTGGTGCTTGGGGGGCAAGAGTGGGAGGGGTCCTGGAGTTTTGGCCCTGCTGGTGGACCTCCTGAGGGCACCTGGGTTTTGTCCAGTGTTTCCTCTAACTGCAAGCTAGCTAAAAAAAATTTAGCCTCCGGCTCATACATTTTTGTCTTAATTCAGGAAAGATGCCTCCAGAGCAAACTAATTTATGCAGTAGACAAATTGCTCACTTCCGGTGATGTCAGGGGGTGGGGCCTTCTGACACTTCCGGTGATGTCAGGGGGTGTGGCCTTACGACACACTTCCGGTGATGTCAGGGGGTGTGGCATATGCAAATAAGTTATGCTAATGAGTTATGCTAATGAGCTCCGGCAGCTCTTTTTCTACAAAAAGACCCCTGGCATATCTGGAAAGAGCAGCATCAGTACGCTTGGAAATAAGGGAGGAGACCCTGCCCAGATAGTCTAACAGAAAAGTAAATCAATGAAAGTGTCTACTTGAATGTAAGACTGAATGTAAGATTCCTATATAAGATTTGTTCCTAAGGAAAGACCAGAGGTCTGAGACACTTAGATATCCAGGAGTGTTGACTGAAAGAGATACACAGATTGATTGTATTTGGAGCAGACTGCTGTTGTGAATCTGTACAAGAACACAAGACTGTTAGAAGTATATAGATTGTGAGAGGCTGAAGCAGACTGCTATGTGAATTTTTATTGACTTTTGTATTTTTTCTATGAAGGAATATGTTGTTTGTCCTTACCAGACACTAAATATGTTATGGCTTTAATATGGTCTCATCGTTGTGTTGTACACAAGACTGTTAGAAGTATATAGATTGTGAGAGGCTGAAGCAGACTGCTATGTGAATTTTTATTGACTTTTGTATTTTTTCTATGAAGGAATATGTTGTTTGTCCTTACCAGACACTAAATATGTTATGGCTTTAATATGGTCTCATCGTTGTGTTGTTCTGTAGGCATCTAGCACACATCTGTATTTTTTTCATACCTGACTGTTTTGGGACTGTGTGTTATTTCTTTGGACTGGTACTGTTATCTTCCATAGCTGTTTCTTGCCTGACTCTTTGATAGCTTCTTTGTTAGAACGTTGAGTCATATAGTAGTCAAATCAAAATAGGGCTGCCAAGTCCCCCCGGAGGGCGGAAATCCCCCCGCCCCAGAGGCCCGTTCCCCAATGCTGGGGAATCGGGCCCCAGGGGGAACCCCGCCCCAGCGTTCACATCACAGGGAAGTGACGTTATGACGCCGGGCACACTGGGGGCAGGGCCACGGCCATACAAGGGAAAACTCTATGGTTTTCCCTTGTATGGTCGTGGCCCCACCCCCAGTGTGCCCGGCGTCATGACGTCACTTCCCTGTGACGTGCATGCGGTGCGCACGCGCTTTGCGCGCACACACACACCAGGAGCCAAGCTGGAGTCCCCCGCCGGAAAGGTAGGTTGCACTTGGCAACCCTAAATCAAAACCATTAAACCAGAAACATTTCCACTCCTTTAAATTCTGCTCTGTGAGATATTTGTATCACTAGGGGTGTTTATATGGTGGTTAACTGTGCTATAACAAAGAGATTTCATTTGAAACTTGGCAAAGTTGCTCTTTATAATCCCTTATATTGGTCTCCTGTGTTACCACTTTAGTGAAATCCTGCACTTATTCTTCCCATATGGTATAGTTTCTGTAACTGTTATATAAAATTTCAGAGGGTAGGCATGACTGGTTACAAAACTAGAAGAAAGGTAAGATGTCTTTTAGGCAGGGCATTAATTTCCAGCAGCAGTTCTAGCTGGCTGAGCATACAATCACTCACCTGCCCACTGCTACAAATTAGGGCTACACTAAATGTTAATGTAGTGTAATGTAGGAGCTGCGGTGGCTCAAGTGGTTAAGATGCTGAACTGCAGGCTGTGGAAGGTCAGTAGTTCAGCAGTTCAAGACCCGAGTTGCCGCATGACGGAGTGAGCTCCCGTCTCTAGTTCCAGCTCCTGCCAACCTAGCAGTTCGAAAGCAAGAAATTGCAAGTAGATAAATAGGTACCACTTCGGTGGGAAGATAACAGCGTTCCGTGCACCTTGGTGTTTAGTCATGCCGGCCACATGACCACGGAAACGTCTTCGGACAGCGCTGGCTCTTCGGCTTTGAAACGGAGATGAGCACCGCAACCCTAGAGTCGGACTCGACTGGCTTTCGAGCAAGGGAAACCTTTACCTTTTACCTAAATGTTAATGTAGTTTTTGACATGGCAGTAGGCATTTCACATGAAGGGATGAAGCTCCTCTGCTGAAACACAAACCACCTCTTCTGAGGAACGGTGACTCCTAGTTAGCATCTGGTCTGAAGGACCTATACTTGCCATAGTGCTCCATGTTTTTCAGCATCACTATTCACATCCACTGAGAACATGCTTTACTTAAACTTATGGAAATGTGTGTTTTGTTTTGTTTTTAATCTGGGAGATGTGGCATTCAAACATACAAGAAGAGAAAATATTTAAAAATCTGGGTAAAATCAGAATATCATTATTTTAAGATGTTTGGAAAACAGGGCAGGCACTTGTGTGGTTTCTAAGTTCTAGAAATTAAATGCCATTTTAAAAGGCTAAGGCCAGGCAGCCTAAATGGATGCCGTCTTCCATTTTTGTCTGGTTACCTGTAGTTCAGAAGAAAGGGACAGGAGCATGAAGCTGCCCCACTGAGGAAGCTTTACCTGCCAGCTAGAAATGAGGCAAGGCTTGGAAAAAGACAGGGATGGTCAAGGCATGCATGGCACGATGCCTATAAGCAGTGATCATCTGGCTTAGTACTTCAAAGGGGAGGATTCCTTGAGAGGAAGGGAGACAGGCAGAATCAACAGAATAGTCCCCAACCAGACCTGGTCAGAGAGAAGGGATTTCAAATAAACAAGATTTCAGATGAAGGAATGAGACACATCTACACATACCAGCAGGACCTGGCTTTGCTAGCTTGCTGATTCCAGAACAGACTTTGGATCTTATTATAAACTGGAAGATGGCCATTTCTTAGAAAGTATGGAGATCACAGGCTTGGTTGATGAAGATGGAGATCATAGGCTTGGTTGATGACAGCTCCTTATATTGTTTAACATGTAGCTCCCTGGGGTCATTTATGCATACATGTTCATGGCTTGCATCAGTTGCATGTATGGATGGGACCATCACAGATACAATGCATCAAAGTTTCAGAATTCTCACATGGATCCAAGGCATTGTTTTTAGTGGAAGCAGCGCACGCATGAAACTGCCACAAGATCAAGTATAGAATAATCATGTATAAGGAAACCAATTCATATGCATGTGTGAGTATTCCTCTGTGTATTTCTAATGTGATGTTAGAATAGCCAAGAATGTCCTGGTATCTTCTCAGGTATTTGCAGAGTATTTTCTCAGTACAGTCCCAGAATTTAAGCAGCAGCCATCTGTGTTCAGAACTGTGAATTGATTGCTCAAGAAATTAATGGTCACGGGTTGCATTCCCTCTTGCAGTCATAGTATCTCACTCTCCTCCATATCAGAGATAGTATCAGCACTGAGTTCTTCCACAGAATATCAATCAACATAGTTTTCTACAGCAGCAACACTGTATTGCACAGCTCCTGGGGCAGTAATTGCTTACGGGCGGCTTTATACATTAAATATTTATGTACAATAAAATTTATTATGTGTGCACATAAAATTGTAATGCATGCACATAATAAATACAAATTCCCAGGCAGATATACAGGCATGTATGTCATCAATCTGAGATTAGCCACAGTACCCCGTCACAGGCCATGTGTACATACAAAGGTGTTTGTTTCCATATAATGTATGAACAGGATTTGAAGATCAATACCCTCTAACAATTTGTTACTTGCTAAATCTCCATGTTTTCTGTGTTTCTTCCTTTAGATTTGTTTTCATCTTTCAGTACTGTACAGAAGTGGCTCTTAACCTTTAATCAGCTATCATTCCCCCAAGTACATAATATTATCATCAGATGTTCCCATTTATTCCCTCCTTGTAAAATTAACTGCACAATGGCGATCTAAAAAGAATAGGTTTGTATTTCTTAAGGCAGGCATGGTCAGGGTCCTCTGTACCTCCTTCATGGAGGCAATCCATAATGCTGGAGTTTTGTCTCTCTCTCTCTCTCTCTCACACACACACACACATACATATAAAGGGCTTGTGTTGAGGCCAAACAGTTCCATGGGAAGGCTCAAGCAAGAGGAGGGCATGGGATGGTCTGACAAAACAGGCTTACAACAAGTAAAAAAAAGATCAATACAGAAAAACAATGCTCCAGACAGAGCAACTTTATTTATAATAGGTATATTTCTTATATATATTTGTAACATATCTGTACAGTACACAGATCTCATACATCCATTGAATTAGACCCTTTTGTCTTTGTTAGGTTTGATTCCTTGTTGTGTGCCACCTTTCTGAGGGCCTGTGGACTCAATCTAGCATCTGGGATTTTATGCTCAGAGTGGGGTGAGCAGTATAAAACAAGTCTCTTTCATTAAGGTCAGAAGCTATAACACACGGGGAAAAGCAGCTGCTTGAAATCCAAAATGCCCACCATTTGTCATGACCTTTCAAATATATAGATCATGGCCCCTGTATGGCCCCTCTTAAGAATCATTGCTGTAATTATTTTATTTTATTTTTATGCACTTTTGCCTTTTGTGACAATGAGCTATCCTTGTTAAACATCTTTCAGGGGGTAACTCATTGGTTCTCATTCTTTTTCTTTTAGTGATGGAATGCCTTGCTTTCAATCAGTCTTTCTCCTTCAGCTTCTCTTATAGGATCTTTTCAAATTATTTTTTAAATTTTCTGCTCTACACCATACATGTCCATCTCCTTCTCTTCTTTCAGATATGTTTCTGGTTGTTTCTGCCTAGTATTCACCTCATTCTATTATAGTAACATTTCTAAAATGGAGCTCCTCCTTTGTCCTTCATCTTCTGCTATTCTCCATCTTTTTCTTTGTTGTTAGATTATGATCTAATATACCCTTAAGTGCATAATATTGGTAGTGTTGTGTATTCTTTATCTTTTCCCCCAAGCAACTGCTAATTATTGCTGTTTACAACTGAATCTCCCAGAGCTGTTCTCTTTTCTTCCATCTTCTAAAAGAACTATGATTAACACTTTTTAATCATTTCGTATCTTGTTTATTGTGATACTCCTCTCTCCAGTATACCTGGTTCTCATCTTTTTTCTCCTATCCTTTCTTTTAATTTTTCTTCCCCCTTGGGTCTTTTTGCCCTTCCTTTTAAAAATGTAATTATTTTAATAAGGGAGTGAAATCTCTCCCCATTGTACTTTACAGCTCTCCTCTGCCAAAATCACATTTCTCCCAGCTCAGCTAAATATCAAAATTGAGCCAACCTGGGGAGAAAAGTGCTTGAGGCAATGGAGCACAAGATAGGAAGGAATGGTTAGCTCTCCTTGCATACTCCCCCCCCCCCCCCCCCCCCGGGCTTTATACATAAAGGATGCAGGTTCATGAGTTACGGTCCCTGTGCAAATATTTGGTTCCTTAGTTTGTAAGCTCATGAGCACAGTCTGTCTTTTAAAAGTCTTTTTGCAAAGTGCTTGGTTGTATGTGCTGTATAAATAAACCTAATCTGCTGATATTATTATCTCAGTTTTATAATTTGACTACCCCAAACTCTATAGTAGGAATGAATGATGCAAAACTAGATAAATTTGCATATATTTATCTAATCAAACCTAGTTTAAGCAAGTAATTGTCCATCCTTGTGTGTGTTCCTTCCATATGCAGTTCACGATAATTTTAGTGGGGTGACTGAAAAAGAAGTTCCAAATTAATTATGCTACTGGTTATCAGGCAGTTCGTTTTATTACAGGAATAATCAGCTCAGCAGGTCACATTGGTTGTTGCAGTTAGGTTAAAAAAAAAGGTAGTATGTATGCTATTCCTTAATAGTTTAATATCTTCATTAATATCAAAGAACTGGGAGATAAAAGCATTGCTTGAGGTTTTTCATTTGTATACAGAGAAGCCACAAATTATTTATTCATTTTAAGATATAATATGATAGATGGAAGCAGAAACATTAACATTCTACCTTGTTCTTAATATACTACTAGAAAGTGCTGCATTATCTCTCTTTAATTGTTCTTCTAAAAATTCAAAAGTACAGGTCTCTGATTAGTAGCACTTTCCATGTGCCGTATTTTCATCTGCTCTGTGGTTTGTCTTGTCTTGTTACATATAGCTTCTCCATGCTGTATAATTTGAATTTTTACTACAAAATATCATTCGAGTTGACAGAATTAAGAATTGCTGCTCTTTGTGCCACACAATTACTCACAATGACTGTAAATTACTGAAAGGAGCACATCATCATTCAGTTTTGTAATACTTTCTTCACATCTGATATTCAAGGTACATAACCATTTTTCTTGCATTTCTAACGAGACCTATTTTTTTAAATGGATATTCTCATATGGTATGATACAAATCAAGGTATTCTCCCTCTCAGGGCCACCAAGATTCCATCTCCCCTCCCCATATGACCCTGATCCAAACCAAATATTGTAACAAAACAAATTATTTGGCTGACTTGTTAGCATAACAATAAAAGGATCCACATGTCCATCTGTCTGTCCATTTGTGGCAGGCATATCTCATCAAAAATAAAACTAGGAATCTTAAATTGCCCCCCCCGCTTCAGGATGATCATGAGAATTCCAAGGTCAAAAATGAAAGGAATTGGAATATCTTGGCTCGCGTTATCTCCAGACCCTTGTTCTATTTGTAGTGGTAACTAAGGCTGTGTAGTGGTTAAAGAGTCGGACTAGCATCTGACAAACCCAGGCTCAAATCCCCAGTCTACTAGGGAAGCTTGCCGAGTGGCCTTGGGTCCATCATACACTGTCAGCCTAACCTACTTCAGAGGGTTGTTGTCAGGATAAAACAGAGAAGAAGAGAACTGAGTAGCTGCTTTGGGTCCCTCTTGGGGATAAAAGCAGGAAGAAGAAGAGGAGGAGGAGGAGAAGGAGATTGGATTTATACCCCGCCCTTCACTCAGAGTCTCAGAGTGGCTTACAAACTCCTTTCCCTTCCCCTCCCCACAACAGACACCCTGTGAGGTAGGTGGGGCTGTGAGAGCTCTGGGAGAAACTGTTCTTTCAAGAACAGCTCTGACAGAACTATGGCTTGCCCAAGTTCATCCAGCAGCTGCATGTGGAAGAGTCGGGAATCAAACCCGGTTCTCCCAGATTAGAGTCCACGCACTTAACCACTACAACAAACAAATAAATACACACTAACTTCTGTTCCTCATTTGTTACCACTGAGGCAGATTAACATTTATTATCATGCATGTTAAGGTTACAGGAGGGGAAGCATCCTTTTACTACTTTGATAGATTATGGGGAAATATTAACTCCCTGCTACTGTCCTTAATATTAACAAAAGTTTGCTCCTATACTACCACTGAGTGCATTCTAAATTGCCAACCAGGCTGGGTGAGAAGGAACTGAGACTGAAACATAAGGAGAGGGGAGAAAATTAGAAGTGGGGAATAGATAAATGGCAGATCATGAAATCAAGAGAACAAAATGAAGGAGATGTAGAAAAGAGTTAGAGAAATGTAGGAAAAGACAAAAAAAATTGCCACTGCACATTAACAAGGCTTACCCTTGGCAAGATCTGACTATGCAGGAGCTGGGTGGAACTAAAGGGGAAAGGAGGCTGCATTCTGACATTGACTATAGCTTTTGTCCTGGCTGGTCTTCACTTGCTCCAGTGCAGGCTTGGCTGATGGATCTGATCAGGGGTTGCCAAGTCCGTCCTCGTTGCGGAGCGGGGGACTCCCAGGTTGTTCCCGCCTGCGCCGCATCCACGTCACCAGGAAGTGACATGACGACGTTGGGCACGCTGAGGGCAGGGCCACGACCATCCGAGGGTTTTCCCTTGGATGACCGTGGCCCCACCCCCAGCATGCCTGGCGTGGTCGCGTCACTTCTTGGTGATGTGCATGTCGGGGTGGAGTTCCCCCCGGGGCCCGATCTGGTGGCGGCGGGGAACGGGCCTCTGGGACGGGGGTTTCCCTGCCCCCGGGGGGATTTTGCAAGCCTAATCTGATCATCAAGCTGGTTTTCCCTCAGTCTCAGGGTAAACTTTGCAGAAAGAACTCTTTGCTGTGCTCTCCTTCCCTGCATCCCTAGTGGCTGCAGTTAAAACTGCATTCGGAAAAAAATGGATTCAGTGAATACAGCATAACACTGGATTCAGGGGCCCTCCAGAAGACTTGGGCCCCCAAATTGTGTTCCCCCAGTCCCTTCCCCTCATCGCATGTGGTCATGAACAGTCTACTGCAAGTATTACATCCTTTATGAGAACATAAGAATGTGAGAAGAGCCCTGCTGGATCAATCCAGTGGTTGGCACTCCTGTCCATGCCCTGGTTGACCTCTGTAATGGGGAAATGACATGATTGCACTTAGACGCGCTCAGATTAAAGAGCCTGTGCAGGCCCTTAGATTACTGAGGGGCTGTGGGCAATGAAAAGACAAGGGAGATGTCTAGATTGATAGTGAAGAAAGACTCAGGGTAAATGTAACAAGGCACAGGCTAGAGCTAATTTGAAAGCCTACTCCATGGGGGTGATGACAGCAAACAATGGCTGTGATCACACATGCAAAATAATCCACTTTCAATCCACTTTCAATCCACTCTCCAGCTGGATTTTGCCAGTTCACACAGTAAAATCCAATTGGAAAGTGCATTGAAAGTGGATTATCTTGTGTGTGTGATCGCAGCTAATATTTTTCTACCACCATGGCATCTGCAGTGTAGTCCATCGGTGGCTATTAGCCACAAGGTATACAGCGGAATATAAAGTCTAAAGTTAAAAAAAGATAGGGACTCTGGGGCAAGTGGTGCTCTGTATTTTTTGTGCTTGGGGGCAGTCAATAGTGTGAGGGCTCCTAGTGTCCTGACCCCACTGTTGGACCTCCTGATGGCACCTGGTATTTTTGGCCACTGTGTGACAGAGTGTTGGACTGTATGGGCCATTGGCCTGATCCAACATTGGCTTCTCTTATGTTCTTATGTTCTTAACTCTTTTGCATGGTCAGGGATCTATTGGGTTCCCGCCAACAGGAGGAGGTAGACTGTTCTATGGCTCACTATGATCTTTTTGCTTAAATCTGAACATAAATGTAAAAACATAAGAAGAGCCCTGCTGGATCAGACCACTGGTCCATCTAGTTCAGCATCCTGTTTCACACAGTGGCCAACCAGTTCGTCTGGATGGCCAACAGCAGGGCATAGAGGCCGAGTCCTTTCCCTGATGTCGCCTCCTGATTCCGGAATTCAGAGGTTTAGTACCTCTGAATGTTGAGGTTCCCCTCAGTTGTTATGGCTAGTAGCCATTGATAGACTTATCCTCCATGAATCTATCTAATCACCTTTTGAAGCTGATTACTCCTGTGACCAGCACTACATCCTCTGGCAGCGAATTCCACATTTTAATCACTCTCTCTGTAAAGTAGTGTTTCCTTTAGTTCATCCTGACTCTACTGCCCATCAGCTTCATTGCACGTCCTTGAGTTCTAGTATTTTGGGAGAGGGAGAAAAAGTTCTCTTTGTCAACTCTCTCCACAACATGCATAATTGTATAAACCTCTATCAGGTCCCCCTTTAGTCGTTCCTTTTCTAACCTGAAAAGTCCGACATTCTTCAGCCTTTCCTCATAGGGAAGGTGCTCCAACCCCCTAATCATCTTAGTTGCCCTCCTCTGTACTGTGTCCAGCTCTGCAATGTCCTTTTTGAGATATGGTGATCAGAACAGTATTCAGAGGTTTGCTGTCTCTGTATATGGAGATTACCTTAACTCTTCACGGTTAGTGGCCATTGGTGGGCCTAAACTCCAGGAACTTGTCTAACTCCCTTTTAAAGCCATCTACACTCATTGCCTACATGCACTGGCAGTGATTTCCACAATTTAATTGTGCATTGTATAAAGAAGAATTTCCTTTGATCTGTCTTTTCATTGGACTTCTAGTATAGTGGGAGGGGGAATCCCAAAATCTCATTTAGTCTCATTCTCAGCCAGTTCAGGAACCATCAGCATATATTTAAAAATTAGGTTGTTTTGTCGCAAATGTGTATCAACTTACACTTACCAGGACTGAACTTCATTTGTCACTTCGTTTCTCACTCACTCAGTTTAGAGAAATTGCCTGGAGCTGTTCATGGTTAGCCTTGGTTTTCACTATCCTCAGTCATTTGGTATCCTTGTGGGACTCCACTATTCACTTTCCTCCATTGCAACAACTGTTTATTCCTGCCATTCAACCAACTTTTACTGCATCAATGTCCTCTGTGCCTCTAGTTGGCTCTTTTACCAGCTGCTCCAATGCACAGTCATTTATGATGTCCAGAAATCTTGCCCTTTGTGTTTGTGCCCCTTTGAATTTATGCCCTTAAAGGGGTGATATAAAATTGTTGAGTTGAAGATGTGTAGTTAAAGTGTCGGGGGGGGGGGAGCATGTTTGAGTTCAAGTAGTACAGATCTTGTACCTGTCCAGATTATTACAGGACACTAAGATGATGCTTCTTTTTATAAAGTGTTCCATGGTGGCTGTATTAGTAATAGTAGGAGGGTAAGCCAATGATTTAGGACTGCAGGAGCAAGAAGTACAGAACTGGAGATACAGAGAGGAACATCAAATTGGAGGTTGCTGTAACCAGACTGGGTCTAGAGTATCTGGAGGAGTGTCTGCTCCCCCAACGTTATGAATGATACATTTAAAGAAATATAATTCAAGAAGGACTGGCCTGATAAGAGGGGTCAATCTAGACAAGAGGCTGGGAGACCTCTGTGCAGATCTTCCCAGCATTTTACAGCACTTAATTGCAGCTTCATGCCCCACTTTGGATCAAGGCATGAAGGCAGAGAGGAGGCTTAACTTAAAGTGATCCACGCCCCCTCACTGTTAGCAGCCTTAAAAGGAAAAAAGATGATGAAAGATTATCACCTTTTTTCTTCTTCTTGCTGGACTAATAATAGCATGTGGAGTTGGTTTCAGTAGATGAAACTGTGAGGAGGTGGAAGGATTAAACTCCTTCTCTTATGTGGCCCCAATCCAGACAGGGTCCATACATGGCTACATTTTACTGTGTAAAGAAGCTTGGAAGATCCATTCACTTAGCCTGTTACAACCAAAACAAGAGTCCTGTGGCATCTCAAATTGTATTCTGGTATAAGTTTTTTCTAAACCAGATCCTATTTGGGTGAATAAAGCTATCTGACAAACTAGGCGATCACTGACTAACCTGGTCACCTCCAGGTTAGACTACTGCAACTCGCTCTACACAGGGCTGCCCTTGACCCTGCTCCAGAAACTTCAGCTGGTTCAAAATGCTACAGCATGCCTGCTGACTGATTCATGTTTGCGGGTGCACGTACAACCAGTGCTCCGCCAACTGCATTGGGTATCAGTTGAGTATCGGATCAGCTTCAGGATTATGGTATTAACCTATGCGGTCTGAGACCATCATATCTGCAGGATCGAATCACCCTATATGTTTCCTGGTGAGTCTTGTGCTCCTCTGAACAGCAACTTCTGGCCCCAAAGACATCCACTGACCCTCAACCAGGGCCAGGCCTTTTTCGGCTCTGGCTTCAGACTGGTGGAACTCTCTACCAAGTGAGATCAGGGCCCTGTGGAACCTATTACAGTTCCTCAGGGCTTGTGAAACAGAGTTGTTCCACCAGGCCTTTGGTTGAAGTGGTGGCTGTCCAGTTATACTGACCTCCTTTGTTCTACCCTGACCCTTTCATCCCATCTCATTACTGATGCCTGTGCCTACCCCTCAAACACCTGACTCATCTGGGCATACACATAGTGTCCCCTGGGAGCTTCTGGAAATTTGTTTTTGCCAACTTGTTGTTATGTTATTGGAGTTTTAATTATATTATATTTTAAACTGTGTTTACTCCATTGAATCTTGTTGTGAACTGCCCTGAGCCCACTTGCGGGGGAGGATGGGATAGAAATATAATAAATAAATAAAGCTTATACCACAGTACATTAATTACTTTTTAAGATGCCACATGACTCTGAATTAGGGTTGCCAGGTCCAATGATTGTGCTGGTGGGGGAGGGGGAAGGACTTTCTGGGAGTGGGGGCGGAACGCTACGATGTGCTGATGTCATGCTGAAGTGACGTCATCACACTCGCGGCAGCACTCGGTTTTCTTTGGCAAAACTATAGCAAAATCACCCTCAAACCGTAGAGTTTTGCCTTAGAACCAGAGTGTCACTGTGTGAAGTCAGCATGTCGCGTTTGAGGGTGGGTGGTGGGCAGGACCCTTAAAAACTGGGGGATTTTCTGCCCCTAACTGGGGAATGGCATCCCTACTCTGAATCCAGGGAAGGTTCATATAGGCCATTGAACAAATTTGTCTTCCTGAGCTGAATTATTAGCATTATTAAAAACTGAAGCCAATGCATAAAAGACAGAATCCTTAACAGTGAATCCATGTGTTTCACTGTGCATTTCTTTTTATTACATTGGTTCCATTCTAATCCTCCTCAAATTTCTTTAAACTTGTACCTCAGCTTGCAGAAGATGGATCAAATATGTTCGCTGCCTAGAAATTACAACATCAAGAAATCTCCAGAACATTTTTTCATTTAGTTTTAAGATACTGAATTTCCACACTTTGAAAAAATCTTATGATATGCTTTCTAAAACAAAAGGCATGGAATGAATTAGAGCTGCTCTGCAGAATATAATTTCAGTACCTTAAACTCTTTGTTGTAAATATTTGTGTGCAACAATCATCTCTTTAAAGAGTGAGCCATGTACTGAAACCAGCTATTAAAGTAGTCTTCTTAATAAGAGGAACTTTGTATGAAGAGAAGAAGAAGAAGAAAAGATTGACTTTATACCCCACCCTTCACTTGGAGTCTCAGAGCAGCTTGCAAACTCCTTTCCCTTCCCCTCCCCACAACAGACACCCTGTGAGGTGGGTGGGGCTGAGAGAACTCTGACATAAACTGCTCTTTCAGGAATAGCTGCGCCAGAGCTTGTGACTGACCCAAGGTATGTCTATGATGTAGCATGTCTATGTATGTATATATGGCAAGTGTCTTTCTTTTGTGATGTTATTTGTTTTTGGTGTATGAAAATCATGTTTTTCTCGAATTGCTCAAGGGACTGCTACCAATTGTTGGAGTTAACAGAATTTTTAAAATACCCTGTAGCAGGTTGATCAGTATATAAAACATTTTGGGTTGAGTTTCCTCCCCCCCTTTTTTTCCCCACAGGTTGATCAGTCACCATAATCTATCTTTGTTTGTGGCATGTTTCTTTCTTTTTTTAAAAAAAAACCCCGAAGGGATATTTTTTATTTTGCATTAACTACAAACTACAAAGAAAATTAGGGAGGGAAACTACAACTAGGGATAAAGGAAAGATAACCACACTAAACTAAAAACCCAAGAGGAGGAGATCTTATTTCTGTTAGTGTAAATGTTAGTACCACAAGTGTTAGTATCCCAATATACTTGTAGAGTTCCTGTTTATCTTCCATGTTTATATGTTACTATGTTAATTGTTATGAGAAAACTTTCTGATCATCTTCGTATTCTTCGCTTCAAAAGGCCAATTTCCGAGTCCATCTGCCTTTACTTCGGCTTTCTGTCTCTGAAATCATAGACAACTTTGGCAGGCCCTGCACCCGTTTCTGTAGCAGAGTCTTCTTCCGTTCCAGAGGTAGCAGAGTCACTAGATTTCATTTCTTCCTCCTTAGACTCTTCCTCTGTTCCAAGCTGACGCCGCAAAAACTTTTTAGCCTTGAAAATGGAGTCTATCTTCTCTCTTTTGGTGTAGTGGTTAAGTGCGCGGACTCTAATCTGGGAGAACTGGGTTTGATTCCCCACTCCTCTGCTTGCACCTGGCTGGATGACCTTGGGCAAGCCATAGTTCTGGCACAGCTGTTCTTGAAAAAGAGCAGTTTCTGTCAGAGCTCTCTCAGCCCCACCTACCTCACAGGGTGTCTGTTGTGGGGAGGGGAAGGGAAAGGAGTTTGTAAACTGCTCTGAGACTCCTTCGGGTAGTGAAGGGTAGTGAAGGGCGGGGTATAAATCCAATCTCCTCCTCCTCCTTTTGTCGTTAATCTTAAAGATGACACCTTCCGGGATCGCCCACCTGTACGTTATTCCATTAGTTTGAAGAAAGGCAACCAAATCTTTATAATTTTTCCTCTTTTGCTGAATTTTAAATGGAATGTCTTTTAAAGTCTTGATAATTACATTTCCCATTTTCAGTGGAGTTGCTGATGTCGCTTTTAAAATAGCATCTCTAGTCTGTCTTCTTGAGAATCTGACCACAATTTCTCCAGGTAGGCTATTTTTTATATATATAGTTGGAGTATGCCCTATAGGCCACCTCCATGTCTTTTACCAGTTCATCCGCTGTGAAGCCTATCACTGGAGCGATGATCTCGCTAAGCAACTTCCTCAGGTCCTCTTTTGCTGCTTCAGGAACTCCCTGGAACCTGAGAATCATGTTGGCTTTTTCCATCGGTAATTGCAGTACACAATGTTCTTGAAAATTCTGCTTTATTTCCACTTCTCCCAGTCTTTTCTTCAACTTCTTATTTGTGGTGTCCATCTCTTTGATTTTCTCATTAGCCTGCTCCACTTTCTTTTCCGTTTCATTGATCAAAGTCAGTTGCTGGTTAATACCATTGAGTTGTTCCATCACCGGCTTGAGCATATCTGGTAGTAATTTAATGACATCTGCCCCCTCTCTTGGTTTGGAACTCTGGCTGCCTGGCGGTTTCGTTTTCAACTTTGCACGCTGGGCCGCCATTTTTACGATTTGTTTACACTTCCTACCGCTTCTTCCCGACTTGAGAAAACTCGCCCCACAATGTCAAAAATCAAGTAAGTCTCTCACAACACATGTGCTGCTTTCCTCCCCTCTCCCCCTTCGCATCGTTTATCGGTTAGTTCGCATAAGAGGCATCCCTCTTTGCATCCGTTTCTTCCCACACTTCCGCTTTTTTAATAGTCCATTTTATTCAGAACTCACATTCATTGTTGGTCAAATTCTCTGACCACGCTGCATTTTGACGATATTCCGCTCGATCTCCAGCGCTTGTCCCGGTCAAACCAGCTTGTGCCCAAAGGCCACACAGCAACTGGACTGTCAGGGTGGAGGGGAGCCTCGATTCTCCAGCATTACGCCATCGAAGAGGCTACCCCTCAAAAGCCCTCTGGCCTGGAGCCTATCGGAAAGGCTCCGCGGGGGTGTCACTTGAGGTGTCAGCCCTCCAAGCCGCTGGTGTGCGATTCGCCCTCCCATGGTTGGGGAGAGCGTCCGCCATCGCTGCTTCGTAAACTGGAAGTCGTTTGTGGCATGTTTCAAGATCACTTCCTGGCTGTAACTTCATATGTTTCAAAGCATGCTGATTCAGAATGTTAGAGAGATGGAAAAACGTGGTCAATGGCATCTGAAAACAAGCTGTGGTGGAAAAAACTTGCTGATGAAATGCATCATATTTGGATTTCATGCCCAGTGAGTCAACAGGATAATAGGATTAGCACTGTAATAATAGTTTTTAATTTCTCAATTTATAATCTGTTACGTCACTACTGCCAAATGAAGTTGTCCAAATGAAGTTGTCCACAGAGCAGTGTTTGTGGTTTTGGTTGGGTGCTGCTACACTCCATGAACAAATACAAACAAACACACAAAAAACCCTTTGCTCCTGGAGAAGGCGAATTTCCACTAAAAACATTTCACTGTCAGAATGTATGATGCTCAGAGCTTACATTTTCGTTGTTGTTGTTGTTTTTTAAAAAAAGACTAGACAAAGTCATAGAAGATAGGTTGTCAAGAACTATTTGTCATGATAGCTAAAATGAGACCACAATATTTGAGCCAGTACACTTCTGATTATCAGATGCTGGAGAGAAAAAATAGGAAATGACTGTTACAATCATGTCTTTCTTGTGAACTAAAACAAGTATCATAACTCCTCTATATACATTTGCAAACTATAGTCAAAGGAAGAATTGCTGAGGGAGAGGAATGCAGGAATTGATGGGAAATCCCTCCAAATCCAAATCTCCCCTCTGGGACACTATGCACACTTAGGGATTTGAGCTGTCCAGTTACCCTGTCCTTGTTTTCCTCCCCTTTAATTTACCGTTCAAACCCATGCAGAGTTACTCCAGTGTAAGCCTACTGAAATAAGTGGTGTTAGAGGACCCTACATGGGCTTGAACTGTTAGTGAAGAAAGCACGCATGATGGAGGTTTATAAAATTTTGAACAAAATGGGTAGATTGAACAGAGAGAAAATAGTTTTCTCTTGCTCTTTGTCCCTGGACCTATCTGCAGCTTCTGACAGAGTGCACCACTCCAGCAGGTTAGCTGTTGGAGATGAATTGCAATGTATGAAATGCATTCTAAAAGCTTCATTTACCTTGGAAGATGAACTCCTACATCAAATCAGCTGATCATGTGTAAGACACTCTATATGGGTGTGCTCTTAAAGACAACTGGAAACTCCAGGTGGTACAGACTGCTGTGGCCATAAAAACATAAGAACATAAGAGAAGCCAATGTTGGATAAGGCCAATGGCCCATCTAGTCCAGCACTCTGTCACACAGTGGCCAAAAATACCAGGTGTCATCAGGAGGTCCAGCAGTGGGGCCAGGACACTAGAAGCTCTCCCACTGTTTCCCCCCCCCCTCCAAGCACCAAGAATACAGAGCATCACTTGCCCCAGACTGAGAGTTCCTATCTATACCTTGTGGCTAATAGCCACTGATAGACTTCTGCTCCATATGCTTATCTAATTCCCTCTTGAAACTGTCCATGCTTGTAGCCACCACCACCTCCTGTGGCAGTGAATTCCATATGTTAATCACTCTTTGGGTGAAGAAGTACTTCCTTTTATCTGTTCTAACCCAACTGCTCAGCAATTTCATGGAGTGCCCACGAGTTCTTGTATTGTGATAAAGGGAGAAAAGTACTTCTTTCTCAACCTGCTCTATCCCATGCATAATCTTATAAACTTTGATCATGTCATCCCTCAGCCATCGTTTCTCCAAGCTAAAGAGCCCCAAGCGCCTTAACCTTTCTTCATAGGGAAAGTGTTCCAACCCTTTTATCATCCTAGTTGCCCTTTTCTGCACTTTTTCCAATGCTATAATATCCTTTTTGAGGTGTGGTGACCAGAACTGTACACAGTACACCAAATGAGGTTGCACCATTGATTTATACGGGGGCATTATGATACTGGCTGATTTGTTTTCAGTTCCCTTCCTAATAATCCCCAGCATAGTGTTGGCCCTTTTTTATTGCAGTTGCACACTGTCTCAACATTTTCATTGAGTTATCTAATACGACTCCAAGATCTCTCTCTTGGTCAGTCTCTGCCAGTTTGGACCCCATCAATGTGTATTTATAGTTAGGAGTTTTGGCTCCAATGTGCATCACTTTGCACTTGGTCACATTGAACCCCATTTGCCACAATGACGCCCACTCGCCCATCCTCGACATGTTTCAGAAGCTTCAAGGCAGTGCCATATAATGGTATCATATTAGTTTTCTAGCTGATTGAGAGACCTTCTGTGTTTCAGTTGCTGCAGACAAGTGCACCAGTAGTAACATAACATTTGTACCTGTGGAGAGATCTGCAGTTTGTTCATAACTCTTTCAGTTGTTTCACAAGCATCAAGTTTAAATTTTGATCCAGCGTCCTCAGGGTTCCCAGAAAGACTGAGGCTATCTCTTGTAGCTGATTGTCCTTCATTGGGTTTGGTGAAGCCATAGGCAGTTACCAACTTATATTGTTGTTGCTCTCTGCCCCTAATCTTGAGGGTATCAGAGAGAGAGCATGCTGGTTCAGCTTTGTGTTCATCCATGGCAGTGAATTTACTTCACAGCTGTGGTAGCTGTACCTCAGGCCTACCAATGCGCTCTTGTAATGGCCACTTCAGACCACTTGGACTGGATGGCAGCCTTTGCAGAATAGTTAATGTACCAAAGATGACATCCATTCCAGTTCTATGTTCATACTAGAGATCAGAAAAATGCATCAATGCAAATGTCAGTACAAGTCAGTACGTTGGCCCACTATACTGAATTTGTCAGTGTAACTTACTTCACAAGGTTGCTGGGAGGCTGAAATAGGTCACCCCCACATACTCTGAGGGCCATTAATTCATACATTTTGACACTTCAAGACACTACCTAAGGGTCTGTGGGTATGAAAACAATTACCCATTGGATCCACATAAATTTGGTCCTCATAGTAACTCATTATCACTCCTCTGCTTACCATCAGGTTCAATTCAAGGTTCAATTCATCAGGTTCAATTCAAGGTACTTGTTATCACATAGGAAGCCCTACATGGCCTTGAACCCTCATATCTGCAGATGTACTTCTATTGCTGTGCTCTGACACTACAATTTCGCTCATCTGACCAAAGTTTTTTGAATGTGCTGCCCCGCAAATGGGTGAGAATGATAGCTGCCTATATACATGCATTCTCTGTTGTGACCCCATCCTTGTGGGATGGTCTGATGGAGGAGGTGAGGAAAACATTCTGCAAATTAAGACAGGAGAGCATTAAGTTCAGGAGAGCATTTTTACAAAGGGAATAGGACTGTAGTATACTATAATGGCTGAGAAAGTTCATTTTATGTGGCTACGGTTAGACGTGCCTTTAGATCTGACATAGCTGCGAATGACAGCGGTATTTGGGAAAGGTCCTGCAGTCGTTGGCACCCCATGCTGCCCTGCCAGAGAAACAGAGTTAAAAGACACTGGGGGAACTCCGGTCCTAACACTTGCTGATGGGCCATGGACAGATTTTCCCTAGTCTGATTGGTCAAGCATGCTCTCAAGCCATTGGGATGGTCTTCTCATTCCATCCTGACTTGGTGTCAGTTTTTTCCCCTCAGCAGTATACTCCATGTGGAACCCTCCACGCAGAGGTTCAATCCCTCATTTATATGCATGGGAAACAAAACCCCCCACTTGTCTGATCACGCAGTGACGGGCTGAGTCCGCAGCACAAAGGGATGTGTGATTGCGCAACTGCAAGTCAATTTCCTCCAGAGGAAATAGGGTCACTTCCCCTCCATGCCAAATAAAAGGTTTGACCTTAGCCTAAAGGAAACAGGATTGTAGTCTATGCTACTGTCTATGGTATGCATTATCTGTTTATTGTACGTATCATGCTGCTCTCACTGCATTGTGTTCAAATTCTAAAATTCTGTCCTCTGCATTATTTGACATCATGTCTGATACTTTTTTGATGTCTTTTACATTTTTTAAAAACTCTAGTCATAGTGCCCTGTTTATTAGATACCTCATGCCATCATGCAATATTTATGGCATTGTTTTATACCATGTAATGTGCTTTGATTCTCAGTGAGAAAGGTAGGCTATAAATCAAATAAATCAAATTGAATAAATAATAAACATAAAATAGGGTCACTGCATGGATCAGACAGTTTTCTCAAAGCCACTGAAACTTAGAAGTATTTATTGTAGAATAACAACAGCATGGAAATAATTTACTCACTTGTTTGTAGAATCACAGCACATGTGGCTCCACCTGGGGCAGACAGTTGCCATGAAGACTGATTTCTGTTCTGATAAACTTTTCAGATTTTTCTAAGACAGAGAATTTTATATTAGTTTCAAAGAGAGATCCCTAAATTTGTTCGAATGAAGGTGTTTTAAAATATAATCTGATTTTCCGAGGAAACGGAGAAACTTCTCTAACCATCTCTTGATAAACATAGGTAATCTATAGATTTTAAATTAGCATCCATAGTAATGGGTTTGTACTGTGGTGATTTATGTCTGATCAAGGACAGCGACTGTTCCTACTGGTTTTTGAAGCTGCCCTCCAACTGACAAACAATTATGGCTCAATATGGATTAAAGACCCCAGATCAAAGTTCTGAATATGCTTTTTCCATTTAATCCCAAAACACTATGTTTGTTAACAGCAGTGTTGATGATTGAATAGGAGTATTGAACAAGATCATTAGGGATCATGGAAAATATTTAAGGGCTTCTTGTTTGAATTATTTGAATGACTAAATGGTATGAACTGAAGTACATTTATAGGCAAGATACTTAATTTGTTTCACTCCTGCTTTTCTATAGTGTTGTGCTACAGGCTAAAAACACTAGGAGGCTGGCATGCAAACACTTTCTCTTCCAGATGCCAGGTATCTTACTGGGTGACCTTCCCAGCTTCCTGCAGAGTTCATCTATTTACACAAGTTGCCATTCCAAACCAAGTGGTTTCTGAATTGAACAGCAGTCAATTTATTTTCAGGTGCCACTCCATTTGGAATTGCAATTAGGATAATAAGATCAGCTCTCCAGTGCAGGAAATTGGGAAGGTCATGCGACAAGATTGTTGGCATTGGAGGTGGGGGGAACTGTATGAGCATGAAGGGACTGCTGCCGCAGATCAAGGGAATCTCACCTAAATGATTATGAAAACTTCAAAGTTCATGAATATGCATGAGATATTCACCAATACTAGACGTTAATTTCACTTGAGGAAATAACTCTGACATTCCACATCTCAGCAGGAGAGAACCAAGCAGTGACTGGTTATAGCGAAACCTGGTATATAACGGGTGCTAAATATTTGTTTATTTCAAAGGCCTACTACCAATGGATTCTTTAGTTTTTTAGGCAATAAGCAATCAGTTACTGCCACTCCTATGCTGTTGAGATTAGCAGATTTTACAAGCATGCTGGAGGATTCTGTATTTCTCAGCGATATCAACTAATTTTGGAAGAGGTTGCTGGCCTGGCCTGCTATTTAAAGTTGCCATGATGATTGTAGTTCCCCTGGGTGGTGAGGTCATGTTAATAACCAAAAGGTCTTTTGTCATGATATATTTCCATATCTAAAAGGAGAGGGAAATGCTGTTTATATATGTGTTTATATGCCACACACAGGCATGCACATCCTCAGTGATAAATCATACAACCAGGTGTATTGTTACACCTGGTTGTATGATTTATCACTGAGGATGTGCATGCCTGTGTGTTATCAGTTGACAAATCATTAGACCAGATTCTCCATGAACATCTGAAAGTTCTAGACATAATGGGCTGAATCTATGAGGAAACGTTAAAGCACTTAGGTCTCTTTAGCTTGGAGAAACGACGACTGAGGGGTGACATGATCGAGGTTTATAAGATTATGCATGGGATAGAGCAGGTAGGGCAAGAGGTACTTTTCTCCCTTTCTCACAATATAAGAACTCGTGGGCACTCAATGAATTTGCTGAGCAGTCAGGTTAGAACGGATAAAAGGAAGTACTTCTTCACCCAAAGAGTGATTAGCACATGGAATTCACTGCCACAGGAAGTGGTGGCGGCTACAAGCATGGACGGCTTCAAAAGGGAATTAGATAAGCATATGGAGCAGAGATCCATCAGTGGCTATTAGCCACAAGGTATAGATAGGGGCTCTGGGGCAAGTGATACTCTGTCATCTTGGTGCTTGGGGGGGGGTCAACAGTGGGAGGGCTTCTAATGTCCTGGCCCCACTGGTGGACCTCCTGATGGCACCTGGTATTTCTGGCCACTGTGTGACACAGGGTGTTGGACTGGATGGGCCTTTGGCCTGATCCAACATTGGCGTCTCTTATGTTCTTATATTTTAATCTCATTGATCAGATCAACATATTCAAGGGAGGGTGATTTTCACTGATTGTTCCTGCCAGAGGCAGCCCTGCAACTCCCTCTTCACACATTTCAGGTGGCATTTGGGCTGCACATAGTGGGGAGGCAAGAAAGTTGTGCTTAATGGGTAGAAACCCTATCATCTGCTGCCCGTTTCAATGAGATCCAAGGCAGTACCTGCACTTTGACAGCTTTCACCCAATCAAGCCACTAGGTGACTTTTTAACATGAAAACTCTACTTTGCCCCCGGTCACACGGAGCATTAGGCATGCTAGAGAGACGGAAGGTAGGCGGATCTTCCGGGCGCGATCTCACCGCCACATCTGGGAAGCGTAGAGCTCCCATGGCGCACCCGAGGCTTCCCGCCGAAGATGCGGGGTAAAAAACTAGTACCTCGGAGGTACTAGTTTCTGGAAACCGCGGGGCAAGGGCAGGCGTCTGATCGTGTTTCCGGTGGTAGTTCCGACGCCTGCCCATGTCCCCTCGCAAAAAGGTGGTTTTTTCCCCAAGTCTCCACGGATGCACACAAGCACCCAACGGAGCATGCGCACATTTCAGTTTTAAAAACAAAACACAACCCCGTTTGGCGTGCCGCTCCGCTTCTTTGCCGCATCGTCTGATCGGCACCTCCCCCCTAACCACGGGAGCTGGACGGGACCTCAACCGGACGCCTGATCGCGCAGTCGCGCGTTAGTTTGCTCCAGGGCAAACAGCCACGCCTCCCCCCCCCCGCATTTTCCTGCCCGTATGGCCGAGGCCTTTGTTACTTTTAGAAGAAATCACTTAAATCTGTGTTCATAACTTACTTAAGCATCAGGTGGAGAAAGGAAATCTTATTCTCATTTATCCCTGGGGTTTTCTATTTGGCTACAGCTGATGACTGCATTCCTCTCTATTTGCACAGTAGTTGATGTACCTGTCATGGATGAAAGATGCAAGGAAGGACAGCTGTTAAAATGTCTCCACACTTGATTTGTCAGAGGTTTCCTGGTGTGCCTTGTTTATTGTTTGAGTCCAGTGGCACCTACCTACCTGAATCTTGTTTATTGTGGTTAGGTACTTTCCTTTATTTAGGCCTCTTTCTGGCCCATACATGTGCTAGACAGACACTTTCCTGAAAACTGGTTGGTTCCTCTAGCTTATCCAGTGATTCTTATCAGTAGATTTCAGACGTAGTGTGTGTTCTGATAATTACAGTGGGAAAGTGATTTGTATAACATTTAGCATATGTTCATGCATGCTCTAGTCCTTTGTTTAGTAGAATATATGTCATTGTTTCATTGATTCAGCCATGGTCAGTACTATGTTTACCAGTGCAGGTATTCTCTGACATGTGTATCTGAACCCTTATTAGTTCACTGATTAACTGAGATGTCTTCTTTTACAACAGAATCTTATAATTGAATAGTGAAGTAAGTAACATTTATGGATCCTTAAATCCAGTGACTAGGGCTGTGAACAGGCAAGACATATCTTTCTACAAACCTGAAAAAGGCCCCAGGTTTGCCGGAAAATGTGACATCTAAAAAAATACATTGGGGAATTTGTACCACAAAGTGCATAATGACCCTGCCTTTTCCTTCTTTCCAAAACTCTTTGAAGTTTTTTTACCCTCAGCTTGCGAAGAACAGTGTTCTTATACAGCAAGTTACTTCATTTGAATAAGACATTTTTATTATTCAAATTAAAGGGGAAACCACAAGTTACTGCTTTATCATCTCTCTTCCTATCACGAGCTGCTTCCTGTAAAATAATTTTATATCACAAATCTGTTACAGTGAGTGCCACAAATTCAGTGAATGATGTCACCTGCTAATAACACTTCAAATTGTTAGAAATGTTAGAAAATTATGACAAATCTCTTGTAAAGTTTAAAAATTATCCCAACATACTTACAATAAAATTTGTCCAACCTCAGTTCCGTAGAAAATAGGTAAATGTTGGCATCCACTAAAATGATACAGAATGAACCCTTTCCAAAATATGACTTTAGGATTTTTCATATATAGAGCAAATAAGCGTGATGATCTCACACATCAAGGTGCATGATGACCAGCCCAACCACTTCCAAAGTTCCAGCCATTCTGAGTCAGAATTCTTAATAAAACCATCATCTGTTATAAACAGTTTTGATATTTTGTACTATGATGCAGTCCAATAGCCTGATGCATCTTTACATCAAACTAAGATTGATTTGTTGATGTTGACCTATATAACATGCTCGTGTTTTGCACTGGAATTTTCAGTATGTTTCACATTGTATCTTTTGAGAATGTTAGAGTGATACTGCCATTGCCGTTATTTTCAAGTAAGATTGTCCAGTATGAAAGCTTCGGTAGTCAAATGGAGTATGGATTTGCACAATGCGATACCAATTGAAAAATTGAGTTTTTATTTTCAACAGGTTTCCGGTTCTTAACAGAATGTAATGTTAGAGAGAATTGTTATCAAATGGCACTGAAACAGCACCATGAAGTTACATCAATCGGTAAATCTAATTCTTAACATGTCCCCATCTGGAGATACTTACATCCAGAGATAGGAGCTGTGAACAGACAAGGCAGATTTTTCTGCAAAGCTGAGAAAAGCCCCAGGTTTGCAAAATAATATGAAAAAAAAATACCTTGAGGTGTTAAACCCCCTCCCACACAACTAAGGTCGCGTTCACACGGGCAGTTTGATCTGTTGCCTTGCTGTTCCCTAACGGATTTAAAGTGCATGATCAGACAGCAACATCTGTCTATCAATCCCCACTCATCCGAGTCCCCTCCCCCCTCCCCTTGCCACGAGTTTATTTGATACCAGAGAAAATCTAGTCTTGTTGGTCTGAGCTGGTTCCCAAGTGGATTTCCTGCTGTCTGGTCACACTCTTGTTGTGCACCCAAGCTGTCAGGCAGGTCTCCTCTTGTTTTCCACCATTTTTAAAAAGTAGTTAGTGAGGTGCGCACAACTGCTTATTCGTACCCCCCCCTACAGGGACTGCTCAAAGCTCTGTTTTCTTTTTTAAAAGCCTAAAAGAAAGATGACTCTATTCTTCAGCTTTTCTCTGTCCTTTGAGGAAGGGGTAAGTTTAAAAGATTAGAAGGAGGATGGCAGTGAACTACATATCCCAGCAGTCTTAGCAAGCGTGTGCTCAGAAGGCATTTTTTTAAAAAAAATGGCCAACAGCCCCATGAACTACATATCCCAGCAGGCTGATAAGTGCTTGTGGGCATGCTCCAAGGACCAATTTTTTGAAAAAATGGCCAACGGGCTGACTCCCTTCCTGCTGCTGTCTGGTTACTCCGGGGCCAGTAGAAGCGCTTTGAAGTACAATAAAAGAGGTGAGTCTAGTCATGATTCTTCTGGCACAAAATAATCTGACTCAATTAGAGGCGGGGTAATAGTGGATTGAAGTGCCCGTCTGATCAGACTGTAAGAGAAGCAGCATGTGTACCTTTAAGAATGAGTGATTTTTGTGATTTCAGTGTCCATTGTTGCTAGTGAACCACAACAATATTGCCAGCCTTTCAAGCCTTGGTTTCTGTCAGTAAAAGGCAGATAGAGAGAGTAGGGCCCTTTCCAGGGTTATTTTGGCCTCCTGGTGCGCCCCTCCTCTCATCATAGCCAGGCCCTGCAGCAACTACCAGGCAAGTTGCTATCATGTAATTTGTGCAACTCACCCAGGTGCAGAAGTGGCTACTATTGATGTCATACAACCTGTTTGGGCCCAGCAGTGACTTCCATGCAACTTGTGCAACTTGGTTGGACCCAGCAGTGGCCACCATGGCCGGCTTGCTCACTAGGCAAACTAGGCATTCGCCTAGAGCGCGCCGGCCCTTAGGGGTGCCAAACTGCACCCCACCCACTGCTTTGGGGCCTGTCCTGAGGGGCTCCTCCGTGGCCTTGAGGCTGCGCCAGAGGAAGAGGAGAAGGTGGTGGTGGAGAGGCGGGCTGGCCACATGGCCTCCTTCCTGCCCTACGAGTCCCATCCTCGCTCAAGTGTTTCTCCCCGGCAGCCGGAGAGGAGCCAGTGGAGATGGCGGGGCTGCTAAGTGGGTGTCGCCTTCCTCCGCCTCATCACCCGTCAGCAGCTCAGTGTGCGGCGGTGGTGCCAGCGCCTCTGACTAAGGCTCAGGATCCTTCCTTCCCTGTGCCCTCTCCCCCCCCCACCCGCCTGTCTCCTTTTGAAGCCATGTGGTCAGCCGCTCGCCTGCAGCAGCAGCTCCAGAGCCCAAGACGGCGGCCAAGGGAAGTGCGCCCCAGCCCCAGAGCCTGCCCAATGGGGCTCGCCTGCTAGTCCCACCCATGCCGGCTGTCAGATCCCAAGCCCAGGTGGGCAGGGCTGGCTGAGCAGCACCCGTGTGTGGCCAACTATAAGCCGATCCTCCCCCCTGGCCCGCCGCCCCAGCCCTGGAAATCAGAGCCATTTGAGGAGAGGGGCTTCGCGGCCTTTCTCTGCACCCTTGCGGGCACACACAATTCAGCCCAAACCCGGGCACATTTGGTGACCCCCCCGGAAAGCCCTCTCTCTCCGAGCTTCTTTGGGATAAATCCCCCGCCTAGGTGGCTTCCCGCCTTCCTTGCCCGCCTCCTCTTTTCCTTCCCAGATTCTCTGGCTGGGTTGCTTCTTCTTCTTAAAAACAACAACCCACCCTTGTGTTGTTGTTTTTTTTAAAAAAGGGGGAGAGAAATAACTGTTGCAGTTGGAAGAAGAGGGGAAGAAGCAGTTGGGAAGAAGGGGGTGGGGATCAACATGGGGGAAGCTCTCCAGGAAGGCAATTTGAAAATGTGGTTTTATCAACACCAGTCTCTCTCCACTTTTTTTTTCTTTTTAATGTTTCCTGATAGAAAACATTTTTTGTTCGATTTGGGGAGAGAGCGGGAGACTCCAGAGTTTGCATGGAGGGAAGTCTTCCTTCTCTCCAGGCCCTGCCAGGGGGAGGAAAGGAGGGAAAGCTGAGAGCCAGTGTGGTATAGCAGTTATATTAGACTAGGATATGGGAGACCCAGATTCAAATTCCTACTCTGCCATGGAAGCTTGCTGAGTTATCCTGGGTCCCCCCCCCCTCTCTTTCAGCCTAATCTTCCTAATGGAGGAGAAGATAATGGGGAGAAAGGTGCAGTATAAATAAAGTAAATAAATTATAAATAAAGCTGAAGATGGGAGAGGCGGGGATACAGGGGGAAATGAGGTGACCCCCCCACAAGTCCTTAGTTATAAGATATATAAAAATAGAGACTGGTACTGTATCCACGCTGTGTGACATATTAGACACTGCATTTATTAGGGAGATTCAGAGAGTAGCCTTATCTGCAGTAGAACAGTTAGAGTTAAGTCCAGTAGCACCTTAGATACCAACAAGATTATAAGGGTATAAGCTTTTGAGAGTCAAAGCTCTCTTCATCAGATACGAATAGGAATGAAGACCTTTGTCCTTATATCCCAATCAGAAGGTGGGAGGGGTGTTGTGAAAAAGGAACTTGGAATGCAGAGGTACAATGTGTGTAATCAGCTTGATTAGAGCAGAGGGGATATGCTTGGGGGCAGAAAATTAGCATCTGTAGTGACATAAGAAATAAGTTCTGCCCTTCAGTGTGCCTACTGGTGACACTGGTGAAGAAGACTGTTGGTGAATGCTGTGTACCTGCTGCCACCAGAAACCTGGGGATATGACTGATGTATTGTTTGCAAGCTGGCAGGACTAACCGTTCTCCACCCCAGGCTCCTTATGGGACTCCCCGCATTAAGGGGCAGCCAAGGATTTCTCTGTCACCTGCCTTTTGACTGCTGTTCCTGTCCAAATACAAGCACTAACCAAGCCGAAAACAATAGAGAGAATGTGATGTACTACCAGACCTGGACTTGTATCACCTGTTCCTTAATAAAGATGTTTGCTATAAGGAAGGCAAAGCCTGTTGCTGGTGACAGACAGTTTTCCAGCTGGGTTGAATTTCTTCCAGGCCTCATTAACCAGCTACTGCAGAGTAGTCCATAGCAAAGGTAATAATGTAGTAACAATAGCAAACCCCTGTTTAAGGCTAGGAAGACG
Source organism: Gekko japonicus (assembly GCF_001447785.1). NCBI lineage: Eukaryota > Metazoa > Chordata > Lepidosauria > Squamata > Gekkonidae > Gekko > Gekko japonicus. The sequence continues at coordinate 184,126 of NW_015163121.1, forward strand.
GGCTTATCTGAAAGCTCCAAAAGAAGATGAAATGAAAGTTCAAGATGAGTTGTACACTCCATATTGGTGCGGGGTTTTCATTTCCAATAGAATTAGATACTTTTGATTATCCCATCTCCTATATTTTATGGTTTTATTTATTGTATGGTATTTGTCAGTTCTGAATGTAAGGTGACTAGTTTTGTTTCTACTTTGCTCTGTCATTTTTAATGTATGCTGCACAGTGGTATTTTGATATTTGCTGTGACATGCTGAAATATATATGCACAATCAAACCCTGTTTTGGGCTAAACTAACATGTAACAAAGCTACTGAACTTATCACTATTGTGGTGTTTTTGACAATCTTGTCTATACCTCATGGTGTAGCATCTCATAAATCTCATAAATCCACTCTGACATTCCCATTTGACCTTTCCTTTTTAACAGTACTTGTCTAATGGAAATGGTTAAGTAATAATGAAAGAAAAGCCCCATCCAAACCATTTTAGCTTATAAGAATTTAACTTTTTTCCAGCACCATGCATTGCTCCTCATTCTTTCCTTAAGCTCTTCCCCATTGTTAATTTTCTTTGTCTGTGACTCTTTAGGAATTGGAGGAAGCCATTTCAGCACTCCCTTTCACTCCCCCCACTCCAAAGCGGGGGAGAGCTAAACGGAGGGGTTTAATGGCTTCTCGCCATGTAAAGGAAGCTTTGCCGAATAGAGTTGGCAATACCAGTTATTTCCCAAATCCCAATATCATACCAATATTGGGATTCGGGAATATTGGTATATTCCAATATTTTTCGAGTTTGATATACCCAAAAAAAACCCACCATTTTTTTGTGCATCATCACCTTTACCATCATTACCAACTGGCCCTGTGAGGAGTGAACGACAGCACTGCATGGAGCTGACACCATTGAACTGGGAGTACCATCTATAAGATGCCATCTTTTTATTGAAGACTAAAACATCTAGAGCACTTGTAATATTGAAAATGATTGTTTTTATATTGTTTTTTACCTGTTTTATGTATTGCCATGTGCCCTATTTGTGAGCCGCCCTGAGCCCGCTTGTGTGGAGGGAGGGCTATAAATCAAAATAATAAATAAATAAATAAATACTCTTTAATACTCCTAGCTGGCTATATGGAAATACATAACAGACTTATTTATCAGTATTTTGGCATAATGTTAATGTGTCCTAGTTACATGAAATATATCTCTTTTTACTGACTATTTACCAATAGATTACAATAGGCATTAGGACATATATTGTCTTATCATGTAATAATCATGATGGTTACTAATATTTGCCATTGGCCTAGTGCCAGCCAAGAGCCTATGAAATGTGATTTGTATGAACAGGAACGCATGCCCTAGCATGTTATATTGCATAATTAAACACACACACACACATTCTGCCTGCCTCTTTAATGCTGGTGTCATTGATATTTTCATCACTGTAGTTTTATAGGCTAGAATCCTAGGAGACAATGGAAATAGCAATGGGAGAGGAGAAAAAGATTTATGACTTAATAAGCTTAAAAACCTAGAACAAAAGCATAGTAAGATTGTCTAAATAATCTTTGGGGGGAATCTTGATCTGATGTGTTCACATTAGATCCAATCCTTTGTATATTTATTTGCATTTGTGAAATACTTGCTTGTTTTGCTGTTCCTCAGTAAACAAAATACTTTTTAAAAATTACCTTGATGTTCCTGCATTTTAGTCACATTCCACTCATGATCACATGTGTACATTGGAATAGAATCTTCAGTGGAGACTGACAGATATCTGAAAGAAAGCTATCAAAGCGTATTTGCTAGTGTATGGATGTCTTTTAAAAAGACTGGGCATAATGACTTATTAAATTAATGGGAATGAACTGGCAAGAAAAAACTGTAATTTTCTGATTAAATGTATTTTGTGATGAGCATATTTGGCTGCTGTCGCAAACTGGATGTAGAAGTATTCAAAGTTATCATTTTTCCTGAAGGGGAAAACCTGTCTGTGGTATATAGATTGCAGATGAGGTTCACACAATAAATGCTCCTCCATGGAAAAAAAGTTCTTACACACAGAAGACTAGCATGGCTACACCACATCCTTTGTCTGATATCCAGTTTTCTGTGCCAGGGAATCTTTTTTGTTTTTGTTTTGGGTATAGCAGCATTCCATCATGCATTTATTTATTGATTGATTTTTTTATAACCCACCTTTCTCCCCAATGGGGATCTAAAGTGGATAATTGGATCATTGGATCTGGGCTGCAAATACTTTTTCTTTGCTATCCATTTACCTAACAAACCTGACAGGAAAAATCGTAATGTACAAATAGTTGGTTTTCTTGGTGTCTCAGTCATGCTGTGGTTAGGTGGGGAAACTGTAAGGCTTTTATCTCTAATGTGCCAGCCTAGGCCATTTTATGTCTGACTCCCAAAGCCAATCATGTTTGTTTGTGTTAATTAAATTTCTGTATTCTTGCACGGATGCCTGGGAACTGCAATTCACTTCTGTCACTTCTAAGCATGTGTCAGCATAATGAATGCCACCAACTGATGAATGCCACTGATCATGTAAGTGCAAAAGTAGCACTCACACAATTATGTAGTTGATTTTAAATGGTACATGACCTGCATGTGAAAAACTTGGATCATAGGTACTACAAGCAAGACTACAATCTCCAAGCATGCAGCAGCAGCAGCAGCAGCTATCCGGCCAGCAGCTATTCTGAATGCCTCCAAAAAGCTATTCAAAATGCTGTTCATCTTGAATGGTGAACAAAGCACAAAAATGCAACTATCATATATATGTTGATCAATGAGATCAAGATTAACACTTATGGCGGCAATAGGTGCGCTCTTGGGTGAAAATGGAGAAACTCTGACAGGACAAAGCGGGAAGTCTCAATTCCTATTTTGCCTCATTCATTTCCCTGAAGAAGAGAACAGGCTCATTTAGAGATGGTAGTAGCCAAGGCACAGCATCTGGGCTGCTGGTTGACACAGACAAAGAGGCTGTCGAGAGGCACCTGGCTGCATTGAATGAGTAGAAATCCCCTGGGAGAGATAGTAAACACCTAAGGGTGCTCAAAGAACTTTCTAGAGAGCTTGCAGAGCCTTTGTCTATCATCTTCCAAGACCCCTTGGAGGATGGAAGATGTGCCACAAGACTGGAGGAGGGCAAATGTTATCCCAGTCTTCAAAAAAGGGAGAAAGAAATTACAGGCCAGTCAGTCGGACCACCGTCGTAGGGAAGATATTGGAGCAGATTTTAAAGGGGTCAGTCTGTGAGCATCTGAAGGACAACTTGGTGATCTGGGGAAGTCAGCATGGATTTGTCCCCAACAGGTCCTGCCAGACAAAACTCAATTCCTTCTTTGATTGAGTGATGAGATTTCTGGGTCATGGGAATGCCATCAGTGTTGTTTTCCTGGACTTCAGTAAAGCTTTTGACAAGGTTACTAGCCATGGTGACTATGGGGAACCTCTGCATTCAGAGGCACTAAGCCTCTGAATCCCAGAGCCAGGAGGCAACATCAGGAGAAGACCTCGGCCTCTATGCCATGTTGTTGGCTGTTCAAAGGAAATGATTGACCACTGTGTGAGACCGGATGCTGTACTGGATGGACCACTGGTCTGATCCAGCAGGGCTCTTCTTATGTTCTCAAGGTTCCCCATGATGTTCTGATGGGTAAACTGGAGGACTGTGGACTGGACTCTAGGATAGCTAGGTGGATAGGGAACTGGTTGGAAAACCTTTCCCAAAGAGCAGTTGTCAGTGGCATTTCATCTGATTGGAGGGAAGTATCTAGTGGGGGGCCATGGGTCTCTGTTTTGAGCCCGGTACTTAATATTTTTATAAATTAGCTGGATGAGGAGGTGGACGGACTACTCATGAAATTTGTTGATGACAGCAAATTGGGAGGAGCAGCAAACACACCAGAATTCAACAAGATCTGAACACACTGGAAAAGTGGGCGGATGTGACTAAGATGCAGTTCAACAAGGATAAGTGCAGAGTTCTACATCTGGGTAACAAAAATGAGAAGAACACATACTGGATGGGGGATACACTTCTACGTGGCAGTGTGTGTGAACAAGATCTTGGGGTATGTGTGGACTGTAAGCTAAATGTGAACAGTCAGTGTGATGCAGTGGCAAAAAAGGCTAATGCGATCTTGGAGGTGTATCGAGGCATAATATCCAGATCACAAGATGTCATAGTCCCATTGTATGCTGCATTGGTCAGGACACACCTGGAGTACTGTGTGCAGTTCTGGAGGCGTCACTTCAAAAAGGATGTGGACAGAATAGAGTGGGTGCAAAGGAGCAAGCCCTACAAGGAAAGGCTGGGAAACTTGGGAATGTTCAGTCTGGAGAAGAGGAGACTGAGGGGGGATATGATTGCTCTCTTGAAGTATTTGAAAGGCCGTCACTTAGAGGAAGGCAGGGAGCTTTTCCTGTTGGCAGCAAAGGATAGGACTCACAGTAATGGGTTTAAATTATGGGAGGAAAGGTATCAGCTGGATATTAGGAAAAATCTTCTACAGTAAGAGTAGTTCAGCATTGGAACTAGCTGTTTAGGGAGGTGGCGAGTTCCCCTCACTGGCAGCCTTAAACAGCAGCTGGACAAACACTTGTCAGAGATGCTTTGGGCTGATCCTGCATTGAGCAGGGGGTTAGAATAGACGGCCTGTGTGACTCCTTCCAACTCTATGATTGTATGAGTCCTCTCACTGGAGGAAGTTGAGGAAATTCCACAACTACCACCACCACTCCTGAGCCCCCCTTTTAAAAGTAGCCAAAAAAAGAGGGGGGGAAGCCAGTGTACAATGCAGGAAACAAAGAAGGACACCACTGGCAAAAAATATATAACACACAAGCAAGTAAGCAAGTATATAATGATCAAATAAGCATAACAGCAAGTATAATATAATTAAAATAAATGTAACAAATATGATATAAATCAATAGGCCAAAGTGCAATAATAAATCATAATAGAAACAAGTCACAGTCTTTCCATGTGTCTATTGCCAGCATGGAAGCGATATCAAAGTCCAAATTGGAGTGCAATTCATCAAATTTTCTGAGCCATAAAAAGCCGACGCGTAATCCGGATGCCTGTTGCCACGTTTCGAATGATTCTTATTCAAGCATGGCCGTAATGGGACTGAATGCAAATTCAAAGAATATACAAATGAGAATGCATACAAAGTATAAATATTGGAACAATACACAAGTGAGAATGCATACAGGATATGAATATTTGAAAAAATTGAAAAATTAGGAGCTACAAAGAAAACTCACCCCAGTCTCAAAAGCTGGCATACACTAAGCCAGAATGGTCAGTCAAGGAGGATTAAGGGTCCTTAGCCTGCCATGTGCTGCACCTTAATTTATACCTAATATTCAGGCTGCATCAACACAGGCAAAGTTTCTTCAAGGTCATAGTGCCATGCATGCTGCTCAAAAATCCAGAAGCAGCAAGTGCACTAAACTGCCAACACTTAGAACAACATATTTAAGTTTCATTTGGGCAACTATCATTAATTGATATAAGGTGTAAAATCCATGCTCTGATTCATGCCATGAGGATGATATGTCTTTAAATTGTAAATGAATCTAGTTTCCTTTTGCAAAAGGATTTGTTCAATATTTAGTTGTTGGAAGGGCTTTTTTTGTTGGCAGTATAAAATTATAAACTTCATTTCATTCGCACTATGTCCTGCCTGCATATAATGTGCAACCATTGGTGAATTTTCAACATTGTTATTCACTCTGGACCGGTGTTCCAACACCCGACAACTAGGGCAATTAGGGCAATTTTTTGTTTCCCTTTTAAAAGTAACTGAAGAAAGCACCACAAATTAGCACCCACGGCCAGTTTTGTCACCAGTATCCATCATCAAAAAAAAACTGCAGAAACAATTGATGGGATATGTAGCAGCAACTGGTTAGATAATCAACAGCAGAATTAGAGTTTGAGGGACAGGGACCTGATAACTACAGGACTGAGGACACCATTGCTAGATGCAATCAACAACAGATTCCGCTTTTTCCAGTTGCCTTTCACCAATCAAGACATAGTTAGGGCTCTGACTTCAACTGATCTCACAAATTCACTCTTGACCTTGGCAAGTGATACAGATGGAAATGACTGTGATGACTAACCACCTTGTAACATGGACTCCAGATCTGTATTATACATGGTAAACATCTCTTCCCTCTGTGCCATTGAAACCTGTTACAAATAGGAATGGCAATCTGATCCAGATTCAATGCCCCCATTTTGGGCAAAGTGACTTCATAACCTATTTTGAAACTCGCTTAGTTCTGGTAGATACCAGGTCTGGAATAAAAATCACTGGCCAGGGAGAGCAGGTATGACCTGGATGCAAAAGGCCTCTCTTCACAAGCACAAGGCTGCAGTATAATGTGACAATGCTATTGACTCCATGTTATGCTCGATATACTCCTAGGAATTCAGGCAAGTTATAGCACTATTTTGTATTGTGGCAGGACAACAAGAGATTTTGCTGCACATGCCTTGAATACATTCTGGACTCCATTTCTGGAGTTTACATTGAATAATGGCTTTTGGGATTCCCCAAGGTTAGTTGGGAATTTTGAGCAGATCAGAAACTGCTTCATTCCAGAATCCATCAACATGTTCCAGAGTGAGAACCAGTAGTTCTTTATGTCTTTAATTACAACAGGAAGACAATTGTTAAGCCCCCTGTGCAGAGTCTAACAAGAGTCACAAAACTATCTGCATTCAAAATGCTCTCCTTTGGCACTTCATAGATAACCATGGCAGTAGAGAATATAGACATCTATAGAACACCCACTGACATGATACAGTCCTAAACAAAGGACTTTCCCATAACTGGTTGGTTTTGGCCCAGGGAGTTCTGTCATCCCTCACTGCATGTGCTCCATCTGCTTGGGGAGATCTGATTTAGGGCTGCCAAGTAGGGGCGGGGGGCAGGGCGTGGCTGCGTCACCAGAGGTGCCGCAACCACGTCAATCATGTTGGGGGCATGGCCCCGATCGTCGGAGGGAAAACTCTATGGTTTTCCCTCTGACGATCGGGGCCACGGCTTCAATGTGATCGACGTCGCGCATCATTTCCGGTGACGTGCTGGCGGCGCGCGCGCATTGACGGACGGCTCCCGGAGCCCGGCGAGGCTCCCCCACCGGTAAGAAAAATTGACTTGGCAACCCTAATCTGATTCAATGAAATGACAAGAGAGGATGCCTGAAGGAGCTGAACTGATTGCAGAGAGCACTCTCAGTGTACATTAACAAATCCATCAACTGGTCATTGGCCAAGCCACCATCCAAGACAATGGTCATAGTACCCAGATCACTTGGAATTCCATCTTCATTCCAAGAAGCAGACCTACCTAACTGGTTTGTAACATGGTAGAGACATACAGAAAGCAATTGTCTAACAATCCCTGCACATTTTTTAAAAAAAACCCTCTTTCAGAAAGTTTCATACAGCATTCTTTGCAATTTACTTTAATGTTTAATGCAATTTACATGAAACAAAATAGTTTTATCCAAAAAAAAAATCTGTTCCAGAATTTCTCTGCTTCAAACTGGCTGCTGCTCAAGAAATCACCAAGCATTTGAAAATATTACATTATACCCTCCTTAATGAAAGGGGGGGATCTCTCTTCCCTTATTCTGACAGAAATGCAGCATCAACTTTAATTAAAAAAAACACATGCACAGAGACACACACAAAGCTATTGTGTGCCTGTTTGTGAGGTGTGTTTTGGATTATAATAGATGCAATAAAGAATCACCAGTGGTTGAAATTGCTGAAAGATAAAATAATGAAAAGGCAGCTAGGTGACTTGCATCTGATGGCATCTCTCTGTGATAATTTTTTTTTACTCAATCATTAGCATATTGAAAGAGATAATTGAACCATTGAGTTGGGAGGTCCAGGTCTGCATATAAAATGCAAAATGTTTGCAAATTGTGTGATTAGTAATGTTTCCCTTTGTAATTTCCTTCTTGCAGTTTAGCCAGATATGATAACAAGGGAGGCAGCTGGCTGTAGCTTTTAGCAAAGTAGAAGAGAGCAGCAAGATAAAGCTAGATAAAAATGGCATTTTTTATAGCTAGGAGTGAGGCATTTCTGTTTTTTAAATCACCTGTCGATACTTTTAAACATAATCCTAATAAAATTCCTCTTTCTAGTTCTTTTTGATGTAACAGGAATTCACTGTTTCTCATCTCTCTTCTTACAGTGAACTATTTTCAGTATAATGCAAATAGAGTTTAGGTGACCTACCCACATGTATCATTTATAACTCTCTAGGAAGAGTGCATCAGTTTGCTGATGATGGTTTCATAAGTTAGATATCCTCTGGAGACCTAAATCTAGTCTATTGCCCTTTTACCACTGTCATTCCATGTTTTGCATTGATAGAGGCATGAGTAAATGAAAGGCTTGGTATTGATTTCTGTGCAGATGTTAATAATTTCCTTGTACATCTTCTTTGGAATGTTGGTGACTGATGCACAGTAGTTGAGATCACCATCATTTCTAGATGAAGAGAAGATGCACTAACCTAACACAGCCGCCTTTCATCTCTGACTCTGTGGGATCAAAGCTGAATTAGGTCACCAACAAAATGAGTGCACTTCCCCCAGCTCTAATCTTAATGGACTTTTGTTTACATCCAAAAAAAATCGTATATTGCAGTGGGATTGAATAGCTCTGCCCACAGGAAGCTGAGAACTAGAAGAATCAGCACAGAATAAAAGATAAAACTTGAACTTTATGGAGAAACATTCAGTAGATGTGTTGTATGAGAAGAATGGGATCTACTTTGGGAAGCAATGGGGTACCTGAAGAAGCAGTGGGATCCATGATGGGAAGCTGATGGGATCCATTTTGGGAAGCAGTAATTCTTGTTGTAGATGAATATCTTCAGTGACTAAGAAAAATGTAAACCATCAAGTGTTTGGAAATAATGTTTTGGTTCTGTACTATATCTGCACACAGTCATTCAACCTTTACTAATTCATAAATGATAAAATACACATAATTTAAAAATGTCCATCCATTGCCCCTTCCATTGCAAAGCAACCATCTTACACCATGTTTCCATCATAAATATAAAACTATTAAAAACCACGGTAACCGTGATACATAAATCTAATCTAAAAGAAATGTAACTAATGCACTTATAATCATATCAGCAGAAATTAATCAGGCCAACATAGAATGTATCCTGTATCTCACAGTTGACGTATGGTGACCCCATGGGTTTTTCAAGGCAAGGTACATTCAGAGGTAGTTTGCCATTGCCTGGCTCTGTGTCACCACCCTGGACTTTCTTGGTGTTCTCCTATCCAAATACTAACCAAGACAAACCCTGCTTAGCTTCCAAGATCTGACAAGATTAGGCTAGCCTGGGCTATCCAAGTCAGGGAGAAGTGTACTGAAATTAAAAAAGGCTTCTGCCTCATTCTTAATTGGAATGGATCATATATTCAGGAATCCTTGTTCCAGTACTGTGCCCCAAAATAGTAAGAAATACTCAGAAGAGACTGATTAATATTTTCCTGTAGCTTCACTTTAACATTGTCTGTTTTCTTTAGCAGATATCTGTAAAGGATGCTTTCATACCTGAAGGCAATTATCTATGTTAAGGGAAGTATTGACAAGACTGGATGTTCAGGTCTCCTCCATGACATATAGCATCTTTTACCAGCTTCATTTGATATACCAGCGGTGGCCATTTCTTTAAAAGTGTGATCTGTCCGTGGTAATCTATGCCCTGATCATTTGCAGGTTAGATTAATCTAATGTACACTAGATGGGGCTGCCTTAGCAATGTCATAGCAAAATAAACACCCTGCAAAGTAACTTATAAAGTCTCTATACAATAGTAATTATTTTACTGTCAGTATAATATACAATGAATTTCTATTACAACATTTGTAATGATTCCTTGTTTTATATGTGTGTGTGTCTCTTTAAAAGTTTGGTTGCATGGCTGTGTGATGGACTAGAGTGCTTGAAGAGACAAGAGTGGTGTGATTGGTGATTGACAGAGAGGGGGAGGGGTTTTGGAAAGTGTTTCTGAGTGGATGAATGGGTATGTCCTTCAGGAGTGACAGTTAGAGGTTTGACAGTTGATAAAGACAAGGGTTAAGGGAGTTCGTTCTGAGGTCTGGGGGAGAGAGACAGTCTTGTGTGTGATACAAGAGTTAAGTTCTGTGTATGAAGAAAAGTTGAATGTATAAGAAAACAAAAGTTAAATGAAAGTCTGAGTGACAGACTGGAGTGAAATAGGAAATGTATATGACCCTGAGTAATGAGTTACAAAGTTACTTGAAAAATCCCTGTCAGAAAGGGAGCAGATCTTGTGTGAGACACAACAAAATTGTTAAAATTATTCACATTACTGGTTACATTGTTCTACACTTAATCTATGAACTGTTTCAATAAATCTTTTATTTAAGTCTGCCAGCTCTGAAAGAAATAATTTCTCAGGAAACACATAGACCCTCATGAGACTTAAAACCTTGACCTACCTATCCAGTGATAGCCAAAAGAAAGTATAAAGGTTTGGAAAGCCTAAAATTTCCTGGTGGCAGCCTAACCTACCCAGTTGAACAAAATAAAAAGAACACTTTAAAGTGAAACCAGGCCTCCCCAGATAAGGGGTCGTCACAACATTCAATCTATATTTTTCAATATAACATGTATATGTACCAATACACATTTAAGGAGAGCCTCAAGGAGCTTCAAAGCGCAATAGCATTTATATCAAAAGTCCCCACAGGGCCAATACTTAAAAGTAAGATTGTCAAGTCCCTGAATTAGGGTTCCAAAGACAACCAAATTGAAAGTGACTAGACAGTCATCCTGCTTGAAATGAAGCATCTTTTGACTTTTATACAATCATCAAGTGGTGTCCCTGCAGCCATGCCTTAGTGATTGGGATAGTAGTCCTGTGACTGCAGGAAGGTTTGATCAGAATGCTACTCAAGGTATTGATCAGAATGCTACTCAACAGCTATTAAAGGTCACACCTTGGGAACAAGGCTTATATACATTTGGTAGGAACATACAACATTTGTAGAGTTCATTTGTTGACTAACTACCTGTTTAGACCTGGCTGTTTTACTGTCCTGTGTAATGTACTGGCAAAAGCATTTTCTTAGACCATATAAAGTTGATAGAACATCAAGGTACACCATGGTCCTTCTGTGCTTTATGTATTAGTGTACATGGATTTGAGAGTGTTTGAGAGTATAATACAGTGGTTAGAGGGTTAGACGAGGAGTATGGAAAACCCAGGTTAAAATCCCCACATCATTGGGTAACATTGGACTAGTCACTCTCTCAGGCTAACCTACCTCACAAGGTGTTTTGAGGATAATAGAGAAGAAGAACCATCTATGCTGCCCAGAATTTCTTGGAGGAAGTACAAGATAAAAATGGATGGATGAACGAAGGATAGTATGTGTCCAGTTCTTGTTATGGAACCTTTTTCCATCAGCACTCTGTCCTTATAAGAGGCAATCTTCCAAGATATTTCGCTGCACCTGTTTAGGTGTCTTTTGTGTAGACAGCAGAAAATGCAGCAGCCTAGTATGGGGTGGAGGGAAGGGTGCTAAGTTGTGCTTCAGAATCTGTCCTTCCAGGCACTTTGCACATTTCAGGATTATTCCCCAAATCCCCTGTGAACCGGCCAGGAAAAGTTGCTGTCAGTTGAAACTGTAAAAATGTAACCTTTTCAGTGATGACCTGAGAGCTGCAGTTGCAGGTGGAGTAGTAACCTAAACACATAACTGCGTGCATCTCCTCCCTGTCCCTGTGCTGTGGGGGGAGAGGATCATGACAGTGCTGGAGCCCTGATAATCCCCACCCATGTGTCAGAGATGGAGACAGGAGAGATGGCGTCCTTCCCCCCCCCCCCCCCCGCCCCAAGAAGAGTCAGTTATGAGTCACGACAATAACTGCAACTTCATGGGAGCCACTCTGAGATTCCAAGAATGGGATCTTAATGATAGATTTCTAATGCGGCTGTACATTTCCTCTTGTACATTTTTTCATCCGTTCCAGTGGGGCCCACAAGTTCCCAGTGTATTGTGCCCTTGTTAATAACACTTTTTGTTTCCCCCACCAGTACTGTAGTGTACATGTATGAGGAGTCTCTTACTCCCGAACCGTCTAGTGCAGTGCTGACAGGAGGAAGGGTATCTTTTAAAGGATGCCTTTTGCTGAAATTTTGACAGCGCACCACTGTTCACGGTAACAAGCTGGCTGCATTAATGGGATACGTTTGTACAGTTTCTTCATTGCGAAAGCAATTGTCATGCAATACCATTTCCAGGTCTCATTACAATCATTGGGAGTGCAAGAGAAGAGGAGGTAGCAGCAGACTATTAGAATTTTAATACTGAGTCCATTCAGTGACACAGTGAGTGACAGGAAAAGAAAATGACACAAAGTAATCCCATCTTCAGTCATTAGAAAGAATGAGCAGAGGTGAAGCCAGGGCTGTCTCTTAAGGTTGGATCCTTCTGTGCCTTTGCCTTTGAGTACAAAAGCTGGTGAGAAAACAAACTCTGGTTAGCCGCCTGGGTTGAGAATCCACCCCTCAAAGCAATACCACTGCTGGAATTAGCCAGGAAAATAAGACAGATAGAAAAGCCGTAAAAGGGAGAGACTTTAATTTCAGCACAAGGGTTTTCCAGCTTGTTCAGCTGCAGATGTAAGGCACAGAAGCCCAAAGAACAATGCTAATTAGTATTCCATTAAAAAGGGAAGGAATCTTGCTGAGACCTGGAGTCGCATCTCGACAGTCAAAGTGAAACACGGCTCACTAATGTACCCTTAATTCTTTTTATTTTGCAGAGACAGCAAGCTGACCATGTTGCTCCGGGAGTCCCTTGGGAACATGAACTGCCGTACCACCATGATAGCTCACATTTCGGCAGCTGCAGGGAACTATGCTGAAACACTTTCCACAATCCAGATTGCATCCAGGGTTTTAAGAATGAAGAAAAAGAAAACTAAGGTAAGGGAAGGGGGAAACTCTTTTGTTGTCTTGCACTGGTGGGAGCGGATCAGCCAGAGATCTTAGCCAAGCAGGGAAGGGAGCAGCATCAATATTCATAATTTCTGAGTGAGTGGCAGTACACCTAAGAGTTTGGGGGAAATCCTGTGTTTAATGTTTGAATGAGTGATTTAGTGTTTATGTCACTCGCAGATGCAGGCAGAGAGTTCAAACCCTCCTGTAGTTGCTTTCTTAGGATATCTCTCTGGTTGAAATTAAATGTAATTTATTATCATCATTCACACTGGTGACCTGAGGATTATTAAATGTGAGCTGAGATCAATTAACAGATTTCAGAAATATCACTGCACAACAATCTGTTCACAGAAGGAAATCTCTGCAGTAGAACAGGCTCCAGTGTGTGACTTCAAAGTTAATTCTTCCAGTCTTTCCCTCCTAATTCTTTCAGCTAGCTCAAACTTCTTCTGTTAACACTAGGTCAGGACAGTGCTTAATCTCCTGTTCATTAACTCAGACAACACATTTGAAGCTAATCTGATCTATCAGCTAGGAAATGAAAATGAAATTTGAGAGTCTGGGTATTTTCCTCTGAGCTCATGTTATTTTTTAAAATAAATCCACATTTCTGAGATAGAATGAGATACCAAGTAGTCCTGCGGATAGCCTTTACTGGGCCTGCTTCTCAGTGTTGTGATTAAATTGAATGCTTAAATGTTCTGACAGAACAAATATTTGGTCCAGCAATTTGGGTTGGGTTCTATGGATACCAGCAATGTTTTCCAGCAGCACCAAAAGCCTTCCATTTACCAGGGGAAGTGCCACTATTAGTGGAATGGATCTGTGGCACCCAACCCATTGTGTTTCCCTTATAGAAGGAGTTGTAGCTGTCTGTATGGAATTTGTAAAGAACTACTGCTTCTCATGCAGACTCCTATATTTGGGCCCAAACTAGACATGACGTTGGTGCTCTGTGACAAGGATCTTCATCTCCTGCAGGTTTTTCTTTTTTTACTCCAAAGCAGCTGCACAGGCCTGCTAATTTGGTTGTGAAGTGCCACTGGAGAAGCCACAGGTGCTGTTTTTCCCATCTAGTTCTCTCCCCTCCCGCAGCTGCTATTTGGTCTACCTGGTTAAAAATAGGTACAGATAACCTCCTCACCCTTGAGTCAATAGTAGCTTCAGGAGGGGAAGTTTAGATTGGGGAAATAGTGCAAGGGGAAAGAGTTAAATACTCGCCACCCCAGTACTACTTCTCAGGACAAATTAGCAGTCCCACATGGTAACAGCGTTCCGTGCGCCTTGGTGTTTAGTCATGCCGGCCACATGACCACGGAAACGTCTTCGGACAGCGCTGGCTCTTCGGCTTTGAAACGGAGATGAGCACCGCAACCCTAGAGTAGGATTCGACTGGCTTTCGAGCAAGGGAACCTTTACCTTTACCTATGGCTGCTTTACAAGTTTCCTAGGACTCAGAATGAAATTGCATTAATACATTCATGTCCTGCCACTGTGATTCTCCAGAGCTGCTTTGCTCCATGTTCTGTCATGTGCAAAAGCTAAATCTGTGTCAGCAGAGGAAGGGCTTTTTCAGTGGTGGCTCTTCCTAGTCTTGCTCACCCTATTCCTGCTCTGGACAATTTTATTTTGTAGACTCCTTCATTGAGCCAGGTGATTAGGGTTGCCAGATCCTACCTGGCTGCCAGCAGGGGGACTCCCAATCCTCCCTGTACTTCTTCTGGTGCGCGTGCAAAGTGCACATGCCATGATGACGTCACCCAGAAGTTAAATAATTGCATTTCCACCATTGGGGGTGACACCCTAGGTTTTAGGCAAAACTCTATGGTGTTTTGGACCTCAAAACCATAGAGTTTTGCCCAAAACCTAGAGCATCGACCTCACTCCTGGGTGACATCATCATGCTGGCACTGCTGGCACCAGGAAGAGGGTTCTTGGGGGTGGGGCTTCCCCCACCAGCCAGCTGTGCCATGGTGGATTGGGGGCTCCAAAATCAGGGAATCCCCTGGCCACATTGGGGAAATGGCAACCATACAGGTGATGGTCTTTTATGATTACTGTTTTAGTGATTTACGTTGAATTGTTCAGATTTTGATATCATGTTCTTTCACAGGATGTTGTTTTAGTAGCTTGCAAGCTGCCTTGAAAGCAGGGTTGTATGTTAATACATAAAATGATCCTCTGGGCTCTTGGAAGTCGGGGCAGGAAACCATGAGTCCAAACTGTAGCAAAGTGGGTTTAAATTTAATGTCAGGAAACACTTCTTAACTATAGAAAAAGTACAGCAATCAGTAGTAAAGCATATGTAGATCTCAAATTCAGTCCTCACCATTTCCAGTTAAAAGGATCTCAGGTTATACTTTTCAGGGAAGACCTTGCACCTCCTTAGACCCTGGAGAGCTACTGCTGGTTAGAAAATACCAGTGGTCTGACTCAGTGTGAGCCAGTTTAATATGTAATAATAATTTATACTGAGTTTTAAAAACTGTTTTTTTGTTGACAAGAAAGACTGCCCACAATATGAAAGAGACAGATCATTTTTTACAGGAGTGTAATACAAAAAGATGGGGGAATTGAGGAGCAGATTATCAGGAATGAGAAGAAGCCAGGAGACAGAAGTAGGTCTTCAGCCATTGTTTTAGTATATGAATTATAGACCAATATTAAGCAGGCCTGTTCAGAAGTAGTGGAGCTTACTCTCAGGAAAGTGTCCTCAGGATTGCAGCCAGTTGATAGAATATTATGCAAGAACAGAATTGAGAATACCTGAGGGTGGAGATGGACGATCAAAGAGATTAATTTCAATGGAATATATTTCCAAATGAGTGAGTTTATATCACAGCCTAACAATGAGGAGTGCTTCTCACTTTAATGTGTGTGTCTCAGCTTACACATAAGCCTTGGTGAGTATTAGGCTTCAGTCCCTAAACAATGTCTTCTGAAGTATCACCACTATAGACAAGGAAAGCATTTAGTGTGATTGTAAGCTCAGGCTTTGAAAAGCATCTCCCTTATAAATAAAAGCCGAATGGTGGTGGCACTTCTCTATAACATTCCACAGGCTCCAAAATCAGTTCGCTCTCTGATCTGTCATTCAGAGGGTCTCCCTATCCACTGGCTGCTTTGCCTGAGTCCTGCCTCCAACATTCTAAACATTTTGCTAATCCTCTTACCCCCCCATAGCCAGTCAGAACACAGAGGCTATTTGCATATGCAGCCTCATTGGCCTCTGCCTCAGAACACAGAGGTCGTTTGCGTATGAGACTTGATTGGCTTTTGCCTCTAACATTCTAAACAGTTTGCTCTTCTGAGGTAAAATGTGTCCAATCTCCAGATGAGGGCTGGAGATCACTCAGAATTACAACTGCTTTCCAGATGGCAGAGATCAGTTCCCCTGGAGAAAATGGTGGGCTCTGTATCCTTATATGCTGTTGAGGTGGCCCCCATATGACAGCCAATGTGACGTAGTAGTCAGGGCTTCCGAGCATGGGAGAGGCTGCAGGTGTGTGGGGGGGTGGAAAGCTGAAGAGTGAGGGGGAAATAAAGGTAGGTTGATGATTGTCTGGGAAGGAGATAAGGTTGCCAACTCCAGGTGGGAAATTCCTGGAGATGTGAGGGATGGAGCCTGGAGAGGGTGAAGTTTCAGGAGGCGTGGGACCTCGGACAGGTACAAGCCATAGACTCCACCCTCCGAACCAACTATTCCCTTCTGGGGAACCATTGTTGCCAATCTCCAGGCGAGGGCTGGAGATCACTCAAAATTACAACTGTTCTTTAGGTAGCAGAGATCAGTTCCTCTGGAGAAAATGGTGGACTCAGTGTCATTATACCCTGCTGAGGTCGCCACAGCAAATTGACACTGAGTGTCCAAGGCTGGGGCACCCGCCCAGAGCCTCTTTCTAGAGGCCGTTGTATTTCTTTCCACAACGGGCCTTTTCCCTAGATTGTTATAATTGTCAACGGGGACAGGATCTAAATCAGATGTACCCCATAAACACACATAGGGGTGTCTAGTCAAACGTGGGTCTCCCAAATTCAGTAGTTCTTAGCAACTACGCTTAGGATTCCAGCCTGAGAGACTTTTCTTACATATATTATTGCACAGCTTTGAAATTCTGTAGGCACTGCACCACTTATTATTTTATTCAAGCATAAATACTATTGAGGGACCGTGTAAATCCAAGGTAGACAGATAGGTAAGTGAATTGACAGTGAATATCATCTGTGAGACCTGCACTGACCAAGGACAGTGTTGCCTTGCAGAAGTCGCTACCAGTCAGCTTCAGTTTTTATCTGTGAAATGGAAATAATATGGGCCCACTTTGTAGGGCATGTGCTACAAAGGAGTAAAACAATTTGTACAGTTAAAATGTATGATAGAACAATATACTTTAGAATGCGTTTTTATCCACTGTGATGCTGTTGAGTCCCAGCTTACAGGAACAAGCAGACAGATGTGGCAGTTGCTTTAAAACCATTGCAGCTGCTTAAAATGCTAGTGCAGTCTTTTGCAACTGCTTGTCATGTGGGCTTGGTGATTTTCTCAATCCCACCACAAACCACTAGTATGTAGAAAGCCACCAGATTCATGTTGAATGGATGCATGCAGTGGAACAGCCTCCAGTGTGAGACATTTTCAGTAGCCACCACATACATCACTGCTATTGAGTGCCCATTAGGATTGCATTCCAGCTGCGAAACTAACATCTAATTTGTCTTTCCATTCATAGTACACATCAAGCTCTTCTGGAGGAGAAAGTTCTTGTGAAGAGGGGAGAATGCGGAGGCCAACCCAGCTGAGACCTTTCCATTCTCGAAATGTGGTTGATCCAGACTTCCCTATTCTTCACTTGTCAAGTGATCCAGATTATTCTTCTAGCAGTGAACAGTCATGTGACACGGTAATTTATGTTGGGCCCAATGGCACAGCCCTGTCTGACAAGGAACTGACAGATAATGAAGGCCCCCCTGATTTTGTCCCTATAGTTCCTGTCCTTCAGAAAACCAAAAATGAAGGCAAGTTGGAGGAAATGGGTGAAACAGTCTCCAGCACCTCTGAGAGAGACTGTTTGAAGTGCAATACCTTTGCAGAACTGCAGGAGAGGTTAGACTGCATTGATGGCAGTGAAGAGACAGAGAAATTTCCTTTCGAAGAACTCCCTGTTCAGTTTAGCTCAGACCAAATGACTAAGTGCCCTTTGTCTAGCCAAGTGGCAGAGTCCACTCATGTGTCAGAGCCGGACAGGGAAGATGATATCACAGACTGTCAACATCCTGATAAAGAGGTCAGGGAAAATCTCAATGCCACAGCCAGCAAAATTCAGGGAAGTCACTCTCCTGTTCACACTGGAGTACTTCATGATACTTCCACTCCTTCCTCTCCTAGAAGTGTGACAGGCAGTCCTAGTAGCCAGATTTCCTCTTCCCAACAGGGATACTGTGCAGACTTGCAAAGCAGCCGAGAAAGTCTTAACACCTGTGGCTTTGTAGAAGGCAAGCCTAGGCCCATAGGTTCACCACGGCTTGGCATTGCAAGTCTTTCCAAGACATCTGAGTACAAGCCACCAACCTCTCCTTCTCAGAGGTGCAAAGTTTATACCCAGAAAGGGGTATTACCCAACCCTGCACCTCCGCCATCATCACTAAGTAAGGACTCCGGAATGGTGTCCAGTGAATCTCTGATGCAGCCAGAGATCCGTACTCCTCCCATTGGAATGAGCCCTCAGATTATAAAAAAGTCAGTGTCTGCCAGCAGTGGCGATTTTGGAGAGTCAATGGATGAGGATGAACAGAAGCTACAGTCTCTTTCTCCCAAATCAAAGAAAGAGATTTTGAGCACCACCATGTTCACAGTGCAGCAACCATTAGAACTGAATGGGGAGGATGAGCTGGTATTCACTCTGGTTGAAGAGCTGACCATTAGTGGGGTGCTGGAGAATGGGCGGCCAACAAGTATTATCAGCTTTAACAGTGACTGCTCTGTGCAGGCTTTGGCCTCTGGATCTAGGCCAGTTAGCATTATAAGCAGCATTAGTGAAGATCTGGAATGCTACGCCAGTACGGCTCCTGTTTCGGAGGTCAGCATCACCCAGTTTCTGCCTCTTCCAAAAATGGGATTGGATGAGAAAGCTGAAGAGGCTGAAAGCCGGCGCTCATCTATTAGCTCATGGCTAAGTGAAATGAGCACTGGCAGTGACGGAGAACAATCATGCCACAGTTTCATAGCACAGGCATGCTATGGTCATGGGGAAGCAATGGCAGAAGCCCCTGTGTCTGAGCTTGCAAGAACTGTACAGAATAGCAGCATGGCCTGTACAAGTGATAAGGAAAAACCAGTGACTGAGAATATGTTTGTACTTCCAGAAGGGGTTGAGGAAAGTCTTAATAAAATGTCACCCATCAAAGGCTGCAAAATATCAGCATTGGGAAAAACCACAGTCACTGTCTCAAATACCACAAGCCTAAGCAGTTGTGAAGGCTTCATTCCAATGAAGACCAACATCACTGTATATCCATGTATTGCCGTTAATCCCTTTAAGGCTCAAGAAACTCATGAGACCGTATCAATAGCGCCTTTGCAAGCAAAAACGTCACAGCCACAAGAGGTGAAAGAATCCAGTGTAAGAAAAGAAATAAAATTTGATGATCCTTGGCTAAAGAGAGAGGACAATGTAAGGAAAGAAAACAGTGGTGCGGCTGCTGGGCCCAAGTCTGAAGCTGTACCTGAGCAGAATAAGAAACAGAACTCAGAAGACAGGTTCAGTAGCAGCAGTGGGGAGATCTCTAGCTCCCCAGGGTCTGAAACTCTGAAGAGGGTCGTAGATGGGTGTGAAACAGGACTGCAAAATTCTGCGGTCCACAGTCCATTTAATTCCACTGAGAACGTGAAGAGCGGCAGCCTCCCACGGGGGTTCCAGAAGGGCAGCAAGCCAGAGGAACTGGAGGGGGTTCCCTATCAATTTCTTGAGGAGAGCAAGACCATGAGCTCCCCGTCATTGAAAGCTAGCCTGGAACAAAGGATCGCTTCCCCCAAGCACTGTATCCTGACACGTCCGAAAGGAACACCACCATTGCCTCCCGTGAGAAAATCTAGCTTGGATCAGAAGAATAGGGCCAGCCCTCAGCACAGTGCTTGCAGTAGTAGCATGGGAAGCCCTTCCAACCAACCAGCGTCTTTTCTGCCTTGTTTTCCTGATGAACTGAATGGAAAACAAAAGGGTTCCGGTACAGAGAGTAGTAGCAACAGTAGCAGTAAGCTCTTTAGCGCCAAACTGGAACAGCTGGCTAGCAGAACCAATTCCCTGGGAAGGTCTAGTGGGAGCCACTATGAGTGCCTGTCATTAGAAAGGGCAGAGAGTCTGTCATCTGTCAGCTCCAAGATGAGTCCTGGGAAAGACACCACAATGCCCAGAGCTGGACGGAACCTCAGCCGTAGTGTGATGTCCTCGCCAACAAACTCAGGCGTTTCTCAGTCTGCAGGTGCCTCACCAAAGGCCAGTCAGTCAAAGATCTCTGCAGTAAGTAAGCTCCTTTTAGCCAGTCCAAAGGCCCGAAGCCTGGCTGCCTCAACTACCAAAACACTTAGCTTTTCTACCAAGTCCCTTCCTCAGTCTGTGGGGCAGAGTGCAAGTTTGCCTTCAAATGGGAAGAACATGTCCTGGTCAACTCAGTCCCTCAGCAGGAACAGGGGCTCTGGACTCTCTTCAAAACTGCCCCTCCGAGCTGTCAATGGAAGGATTTCAGAACTCCTGCAAGGAAGCACAGGCCCCAGAGGCTTGCAGTTGCGCAGGAACTCAGATACTGATGAACGTGGTGGGATCCATGGAGACGAGAAGCCGCCTGTTCACCTGCTGCCTTCACCTTACAGCAAGATCACGCCACCTAGAAAGCCTCACCGTTGCAGCAGTGGTCACGGGAGTGACAACAGCAGTGTCCTGAGTGGGGAACTGCCCCCTGCCATGGGGAAAACAGCCTTGTTCTACCACAGTGGAGGAAGCAGTGGGTATGAAAGCATGATGAGGGACAGTGAAGCCACAGGGAGTGCTTCCTCTGCACAAGACTCTATGAGTGAGAACAGCAGCTCTGTCAGTGGACGGTGCCGGAGTCTCAAAAATCCAAAGAAGCGTCCAAACACAGGTATGTCCTTGTTGCATACAGAATAACATTGAGAAATGCTAGAATAAGTTAGGTTTGCAAAAAGCAGGAGAGCCTCTTTATTGGAAGAATACATATTGTACCTTTAATAAAAGTGCTTAACTTTGGCCTTCTATTAATGCTCTTATCAGGGCTTTCTTTCTTGGGGGAATGTGCCGGGATGGAATTCCAGAACCTCTTCAACAAAATTATTTTTAAAATGTTTTAAAGGTCACGAGTTTTCAGTATACAGATGGAAAACTTCATTTCCCTCTTGTGAGTTCTGGCACCTCTTTTTTCCCCAAAAAAGCCCTGATATTCATTCCTTTTCAGCAAATGCTTTCTTATTGAAATGCTTTCCTATTGTTACTTAAAATGCTTTATTTGATGGGATTGTGCTCATAATGTCTTGGAATAAGAAACACGAATGCGTGTCCACAACTGCCGAGGCTTGTTTACCTGTTCTTTAGGCAGACCTCTTACTTAAAGAAGCTTATTCTAACATTTGAATTAAACCGTGATTATTATATTTCTTTTGTAAGTGCATTTTTATCGTCCATTCTGCTACAGGGACAATTTATCCTTTCCCAATGGAAATTACTGGTTTGTTGTCGCTTTCACTGTTCTTTGCATAAAGTGAAAGCTCTGACCATTGTTGAGCAGAACAAGGAAAATATTTTATCATACACATTTCTCCAGTTCTCAGAACATCATTATTCTTAATTGTATCTCTAGCCAGTTTAGTAAAACAAGGGGTCCTTTTGTTTTGCCTGCATCTGAATTATGCTGAACAATCTAGCCAGCACTGCTCAGCTTCCTTTGAGAAGCTATATTTGTTCTGATCATTGGAGGCTTTTTCACACACACCCCGCCCCCCAAATGACTCTGTCTTACTTATTTTATTTATCACGTTCCTCCAAGCAGTTTTGGGCAGCATATATGGAGATTATCCATTTTATTCTTACAGCTCTATGACAGGGTATACTGTAGGGTTGCCAGCTGCAGGTTGGGAAATTCCTGGATATTTGGGATGAAGGCAAGGGAGGGCAGGATTTAGGGAGGGGAGGGTTTGCTGTGGGGTATAATGCCATAGAATCAGAAGCAGCCATTCTCTCCAGAGGAACTGATCCTGGTTGTCTGGAGTTCAGTTGTAATAGCAGGAGGTCTCCAGGCTCTACCCGGAGGTTGGAAATCCAGTTATGCTGAGAATGATAGTCCCAAAATCACTAAATTCATGGATTCAAACCTAGACCTCCTCAGTCCAAATATTAATTTGTGTTTATTTGTTTAAACCTAAGCATACTTTATGGAGCTGCGGTGGCTCAAGTGGTTAAGACGCTGAACTGCAGGCTGTGGGAGGTCAGTAGTTCAGCAGTTCGAGACCCGGGTGCCGCATGACAGAGTGAGCTCCCATCTCTGGTTCCAGCTCCTGCCAACCTAGCAGTTTGAAAGCAAGAAATTGCAAGTAGATAAATAGGTACCACTTCGGTGGGAAGGTAACAGCGTTCCGTGCGCCTTGGTGTTTAGTCATGCCGGCCACATGACCACAGAAATGTCTTCAGACAGCGCTAGCTCTTCTGCTTGGAAATGGAGATGAGCACCGCAACCCTAGAGTCGGATTCGACTGGCTTTCGAGCAAGGGAACCTTTACCTTTTTAAGCATACTTTGAAGACTTAGTGTGGCATAGAGATGAAATTCAACACTGTTCACTGTACTCAGTCTGGTTCTGGATAAAGCCAAGTTAAAATGCTCTAAAATAAAATAAAAAATAAGTATATATTTTATAAAAAATAAATTTATAAATATGAAATATGATTTGGCAGATCTTGAATATGGAGAGATCTTTTGTAAATTCAAAATTTCTGGATGAATTATGGGGAGGGGTAAAAAGATCATGTAAAGTTGATGCTAGTCCACCCTTACAATGAGTAACACAGGATGATTGATTACTTCCTACTTCTAGTGTGCTGGCAAATCTAGACGCTAGAGAACATACAGATGATAAACCACAGGAGCTTTCTCATCCCAGGGTTGCTTGGTCATCTGCATAATGCTGCCAAATACCCAGGAAATTTTTGCTAGCATTCTGCATTATGGCTAGGTAATTTTATTCTCTTGAGTTAATCGACTTATGGATGCCTCCCTTCGGTGCAGGATCCAGGCACTAAATGACTGAAGTATTATGCTCTGTACGGGAGAGAAAGAGAGAGCACCCAAGGCAGGAGGTGCACTGCCGCATTTGAGGGCTCCTGCTGAGGCTTCAGTGTGCAGCTTAGGACTTGTGCCCCGAGTACTCCATACCTTCAGATGTACCCATCAGATGATGGTGTGTGGTAAAATGCTTGTCCAGCCTCAGCATAAGGAGTATGCAAGTGGAAGGAAGGAATATGCATCTGTGCTGAGTCCCTAATCTCCTATCATTTCGGGAGATAGGAAACTCCACGCTGTGTGTTGTGATTAACTTACAAGATACGTGAACATATCCAGAAAGGAGCTAACTACTTGGATTGTTTACTTGTAGCCATGATGGCTTCTGATAATGTGAACATATCCAGAAAGGAGTTAACTACCTGGATTGCTTACTTGTAGCCATGATGGCTTCTGATAATCTTTTGTCCACAGTTCTATTACTGTAGCAGACATGTTCTGTTGAATGCGTGGTGCAGTTTCTGCTTTTGTGCTCCTCCCATACTTTATGCCATTTCGTAGGCTAGAACACTCTGGTTTTCTTTCTGATGCCTGGCACGCTCTAGAAACATTTCCCCTCAACTGGTATGAGACCCTTCATTTAGGGTTCTCAAGAAGCAGCTGGATAAGCATCTGTCAGAGATGGTCTAGTTCTATCAAATTCTGGCATAATGCAGGTGTTTGGATGGCTTGACCCTTGAGCTCCCTTCCAGCACACAAGCACTTCGGGCATTAGTTGCCCTGTTACCCTGATACAGCTTGACTCCATCGACCTTTAGCACCATGTGTAAAGCCTGTCTTCACAGAACTCTGCAAAGAAGGTGTAAGTCCAAAGGAAGGGGAAGGTCAATGGTTAATTTTGCTTGAGTTGCTCTATTTTTTTTTAATGCAGACCAGTATTTTGAATGGATGGTGTATGTTTCCAGATGACCTTATAAGATGTAAGAGATCACATTTAAATATTTTAGTGCTTTTCTAAAACAGTTTTAGAAATCAGTGCAAATATTATTTTCCCTTTACAGAGCATTTACTTGTCAATTAATAAAGCATTCCACTTCCTCACAGGTTATCTACTTGCATTTCCCTCCTATAGCAATAAAGTCATAACTCCGTATTTGGTGGGAGCACAATCTTTTACATGTCAACAGATTTATGGGGTCATAAAAAGAAGATAATAACTGCAGCACAAGGCTAAGATTAAGCTGGGATGCAAAGGGGAAATCTGTTAGCATTAACTTGTGGACCAGACAAGTAGGAGTTCAGTGTTTCCTCTTAGAAAAAGATCCACTTTTCTTAATCCCTGCTCATGTATAAATATTGCCATTGTGAATTGTTTAAAAATAGTCAGGAACCACCCAAGGCATTTCTGCTTGGATATCATTTTAATGTGTGGTGTCAAGAGCATTGGACCCTTCCTGATTTGCTGTCATGGATACACATTGCTGTAATGGATATGGCACTCTAGATATGCTCATTTCAGGTCAGGTGACCTTGTCCAGTTTATTTATGATTATTATTAACGGAAATGCTAGCTGTCAGGCATGATCAACATGAATCAACAGAAAGCCCCTTTAAGAGAGGCCACAAAGACTTTTAAGGAAATCACCAGCAGTCTTGTCAGGTTTCACAAAGACTTTTCAAATGTGAACACATTGCAGAGACTGATCCGTCTCCACTGCCTCTCCTCGTCATCATCCTGGATATTACCATCTTGTTTTCTTTTAGTTATTTCTTAAGTGGATTACTTGTATGTTCTGATGTATCATTTTTCGAATGTGGGAATCAAAGAGTCTGTGACAGGTTTGGAAGCAAGACCAATTTGCCTTTCACATTTAATCCAGATTAAATTCTACGTTCTAAGCATATATATTGAGCTTTGTTAGTACTTCAGTTCAACAGAGGTTCTACACTTTTTATACAGGGCAGAGGATGCCCTGCTGACATTGGCGTTTTACCACAGAGTTTCCAACAATCCCTAAAGTCACCCTTACCATGTCTGGGTTAGTTTTGGGAATCACTAGAAACTCCACATGTCACCTTTTTTAAAACCAGAAGTGACATGATACTGCAGCCAGCATTGTAATCCCCACCCCATATCCCTGACCACAGCCTGGCAACCCTTTTTCCATCAGTCGCTACTTCTACTGCAGTATTGTCCAAAACCAGGGAAATGGCCATTCATGGTGGGATGCAGGATTTACCACAATAAATAACATAGCACTCATCTGTCACTTGACATGATATAATGTGATTCAGCATTGTTAACATCTCTTAATGCATTATTATTGCACCATTGTACATTTGAATTGTTGCACTATCTCTTCATTGTATACTTCAAGAAGCTGAAAGAAAGCTATTAATAGAGAGAATCTGCATCCCATGCACATTTAGTTGAGAATAAGTTATATTGGAGACAGATGGGGAGAGGGAGAGAGAGAGAGAGAGAGAGAGAGAGAGAGAGAGAGAATATTTGCTGTCAGCTGTGTCTGACTCTTTGGCCTTGAACTCTGTTAACTAACCCACACATTTTGTAATACTGTTGTCTTTTGAGCGTCTCAATGGAAGGTTTTTGTTGTAATTTTCATTTTGTGGCAGACCTTTTTTCCCCTCACCACCTCCTAGCATCTGTGTGGCTATTTATTCTATGGTGTCCTACTGCACCTCATTAACCTCTGACCCATAAGAGTGAATAGGCACTACTACGGTCACTTCTTCACCAAGTAGGAAGGTGTGATTAAGTAGCAAGGTTGACTGAGAAATGAAGCAAGACTAGCATATATTTTAGTCAGTTCAGGAACTATTCATGGGAAATAATTGTATTTGCCCTGAAATAAAAGTATGATTCCCTGTAAGAACCCCCAGTGTAGCCAAAGCCATATCTGTAGTTATAGCGGGTCAGATAGTAATTTGTTTCTGTGGTACAGAATAGCAACTTTGACAAAGCAAGGTGACAGGAGATGCAGCAGAAGTACAAAGTATAGACAGTGAGTGTGTTCTAGTGATTAGAGTGTTGGACTAAGAGCTGGCAGAGTCAGGATTAAGTCTCCACTCAATTACAAAACTCACTGGGTTATATTTGGGTCACTCTTTCTCTACCTAATCGACTCCACCGGATTGCTGTGAGGGCAGAATGGAGGAGAGGAGAAGCATGTTTGCTGCCTTTAGTAATGTAGGTGAAGGTTATTAAAAAATGCAATAGATTAATGGACGTGATCCAAGCAAAGTATAGCAGGTTTGAGCAGCATTGATTCTAATTGGGAGCATTCAGGAGGTGTTTCTGTCTCTCTTCCTCGCTTTCTCTCATGCACATATAAATCAAAGGGACTCAGAAGAGCACAGAATGATAGTGATGAATAATATTTGCAACTGGGTGAAGGTTTAAAAGTAATCTTTTTCCCCCCGAGACTATAAAACAGACCTATGTCTTTTTTTTATATGGGCAGATCAAAGGGTTCTTAGTATGCCTGAAACTGTGACTAATTGTTGCCTGTAAAGCTAGTTCAGAGAGCTTTTCATCCTTTGGAATATACATCTGTATAGATCTCAGATACTTCCATGCTGACTTTTTGTTTGTTTTTTTTGTTTTCCTCTACTTTTCCCTAAAGTAATTAGTACAGAACTGAAACCATGCAAAATGCAATGAGAGTAACTTGAATGGATTTGTAGGAATGGGCTACATGGTCAATCTTCAAAGGGAGTTCCGGTTAATGGCGGCGCGCTAGCAGACTCACCTCCTGGACCTCCTGGGGGTGAAGCTGCGCTCCAGGCGAAGGAGGGGGTGCGCAGGCTCGTCATCCCCCCAGGAACCCGGTTGAAGGGACCCTGGCCATGGAACTCTCGAGAGGTCGCCTCTTCGACGGCGCAATGCTGGAGAATTGAGGCGCCTCTCCGTTCCAACAGTTTTCTGTGCTGTGAGACCAAATGGACTTAAATGACGCTGACCGGGGCAAGCGCAGGAGATCGACCGTCAGAAATGGAGTGTAATCGAGGTTGGAAGACCAATTATGAACGTGAGTTGATTAAAGGGAAAAGAAAGCTCCCCACCCTATCCCATTGAACAGAAAATAAGGCGAGCATGTGCATGAACTTTTGAGCGAATGAGGGGGGGGGGAGCAGAAGAAAACAAAAATAAAACTGTCAAGGAGTACTTACCAAGGCGAGTCTGAGCGTTTAAGCGCATATTCAGAGACTTTTTAAAAAATTATGAAAGTAAGCAATCGATAAAGATGGCGGGGAAGAGGACGGAGAAAGAGAAACTTTTGAAATCGAAAGTAACTGAGAGCCCAAAAACCGGAAGTAACCAACGAGCTGGCAAAGACTTTTGCAGAATCCATGCGCCCTCTGATGGACCAGATGAATGACTTCAAAGAGCAGATGACAACAATGACTCAGTGTATCACCACTCAGCAAACGCAGATAAATGAGACTTTGAAAATGATGAATCAAACAGCTGAGAAGGTGAAAGAAGTGGATGCCACTGCACAAAAGGTGAAGAAAGTACAAAAACTGGAGAAGAAGCAAATTTCTACAGAAGATCAGCTGTTACAATTACAAATGGAAAAGGCTTCGCTTTCAGGACATGCCAGAGACTAAGGGAGAGAATCTGAAGTAAACGATGAGTGAAATATTGACCCCAGTGACAGATATGAAGGCAGAACTATTGCTAAGTGATATGGATGTGGCCTATAGGTAATATTCAGGATACATTAAGAAAAATAATCTGCCTGGGGAAATTGTAGTAAAATTCTCGAAGAGGCATGTGAGGGATGCAATCCTGAAAGCAGTATCTGGAGCACCCCTGAGAGTTGGGGAGAATGCCATCAGAGTACTAAAAGACATTCCATTTGAAATAAGACAAAGGAGAAAGAAATATAAGGATCTAATTCTTTTTCTTCAGACAAACTCAATTGGATATAGTTGGCTAATTCCAGAATGCGTTACCTTCAAAATCAAGGATAAAAAAGAAAAGATTGACTGCTCTGAAAGCATGGGAATTTTTAAGAGTCCAGCTGGGAGGGCCAGGAGAGGAAGGAAAAGAAGGGATGACAGTAAGTCCAGTGGCGAGCTGGACTCGGGATCTTCCAGAGAGGACTCTCTTTCAGAGAAAGGGGCAGCAGCCCCCAAAAGTCCTTATAAGCTGTGGAAGAGACTGGGCAAGGAGAAGTGAAGGCTGAAGGACTCTGAATTGTGCCTTTGAAAATTTTGAAATGAGATGCTTTGGGGTATTTCCTAATGACAGTTAAGATTGGGGGGGGGAGTTAGTTAAAAAAAATATTTGACTCAGTTTATAATGGGATTAACGAGATTAAGATTTGATGTATGTTTAAGCTGATTAGAAGATCTCCTCTCTTGGGTTTTTAGTTATTAGTGGGTATCTTTGCTTTGCCCCTAGATGTAGTCCCCTATCTTTTTTCTGTTATAGTTTGTAGTGATTTTATTAAAAAATGCAATTAAAAAATCCCCTCCGGGGGGCCAAAAAAAAAATCTTCAGAGAAAAGCTGGTTATAGGCAGCCAATTGGCCCCAATGTAATTTGCAGCTGGCTGCCCACTGGCAAGGTTTGGGCTAGCTCATTTGAAAGGGAGATCAAGGTCATGAACATTGCGTGGGGCCATGCAAGAGTTTATATGTGTGGCTAATTTGGGAAAGAGAATCTAAGTTTATGTTCTTCATATTTATCTAGTAGGGAACTTAACTTTCCTTCAGATGATCTTGCATGTTGAAGAAAAGTAAAAAAGAATGTTTATAGACAAGAACCATCCAGCTGAGTATTGATACTGGAAAACAGAGAACTCAAGAAATGAGGGACAGAGTGGTGCAGCAGTCAGAGTGTCTGATTAGATCTGGGGAGTTGTTGCTGTTGTTCAGTCACACAGTCGAGTCCGACTCTTCGCAACCCCATGGACCACATCACGCCAGGCCCTCCTGTCTTCCATCGTGCTCTGGAGTTTGCTTAATTTCATGTTCGTTGCATCGATAACACTGTCTAACCATCTCATCCTTTGCCATCCCCTTCTTCTTTTACCCTCAATATTTCCCAGCATCAGTGTCTTCTCCATCGAATGCTCCCTTCTCTTAGCAGAAGTTAATCATTGGATTAAACTCAGCACTTCTGAATTCCACAGGACCAATCAAGACAAGAGAGACAGAATGTCTTCTGTTCCATGAGAAGAAACCCTCATGCTAAGTCTAATGCTCTGTTGTCTTTTAGTGCAGGAGAAGAATGCTGGAATGCAGTGACTGCCATCTCCCACCCAAAAAATTCTTTAAAATATTATTTAACCTTTAATATTATTTTTAAAAATTACAAATCTTTAATAAAGTATTATCATTAAACACATTATAGCATACTAACTGTTGCCAAAATTATTTACATTCAAACAAAAAATCCTGAAAATACTGTTGGATGTCACTAATACTTTTCCTGGACAATGAGTGTTCAAAATCAAATCCATCATATATGAAAAGCCCCCAGATTTTTGCTTGAAGGGCAGCCCTCAACCCTTCCCCAGCCAATAGCCATCATGCATGGGTCCAAATCGAAATATCTGATATTCACCTCTCCCCAAAAGCACCGTGTGAGAAACGTCCAAAATTCCGAGTGAAAAAGAACTGCAAATCCGGTTCAACAGCCAAGTCAGAGCCACAACGGAGTCCAGGTTCAGCCTCTAAACTTGATCTCAATCAATACTAAGGGAGGAGAGGAGAGGGCTAGAGATATTAAAAGAGAGTCCCTGAGCGTGTGCAGAGTGCTTTCCCCTAACCTGGTTCCACGTCGCTGGAAGAGGAGGCAGAAGAGGAGGCTACCCTGCTGTGCCCTCGGCCCGCCACCCCCTTACCTGCCCGCCCGCCCGCTCGCCCCGCGCTGTCTTGTCGCCGCCCGTCTCGTCTTCCCTCCCGGCCCTGCTGCATTGTGGTCCGGCCCGGCCGGCGGCGGCGGCGACGTGAAGCGGCGCGAAGATGGCTGAGAAGCAGCCGCAGAAGCACGACGGGCGGGTGAAGATCGGCCACTACGTGCTCGGGGACACGCTGGGGGTCGGCACCTTCGGCAAAGTCAAGAGCTGAGTATGGGGCCGGGCAGGG